>NC_074701.1:712000-1016500 GCF_029448725.1 Salvelinus fontinalis
TATCAGTTGAAACAACTTGGATGTAGGATTGCATTTTTGCAAGAAACACATTTATCGGATAACGAGCATGAGCAACTGAATAGGACATGGGCTAATAGAATATTCTATGCATCTCATATATCAGAACGGAAAAGGGGGATAGCAAGTCTAGTGCACAGGTCAGTCAATTTCAATGCCAGCTCCTCTCATAGGGATACAGAGTTTAGGTTCATATTAGTAAATGGAACTATAGATGGAGTGAATGTATCATTGCTAAAAGTGTATGATCCAAATCTAAAAGATTTAACCTTATCTTGGAGAATAGCTCTGACTTACTCCTAATGGGGGTGGAGATGTCAATTGTGTTATGTCTCCGACTGTAGACTGATCACCTTTACCATCAACTCCACCCTCTAGGACGAGGGAGTCACTGATTAGCCACTGTCTAGAAGTGGGATTGGTTGAAGTATAGAGACACCTTTATCCAAGTGAGAGAGACTTCACATTTTATTCAAACCGCTACTTACTCTATTTACGCATTGACTACTTCTTTACCACTAAGTCTGAAGCCTATAGGATAATGGATCGTGAGACACTTCCAAGAACTTTGTTGGGACCATTCACCATTGATGGCGACGTGGGATTTAGGACAGAAGTCTATCTCACGAAGGTGAAGACTAGACGCGTCCTTAAATGAAACAAAATGTGTGGACTTTGTTAGAAAAGAGCTGCAGTTCTATCTTGATCTTAACATGAGGTCTCGCCCACTTACGCTCTGGGAGTGTGCATAACCCTTTAAGAGTTCGCATTATATCATTAGCCCCAAAAAAAGTGCACTGAATTGGAAAACAAAATAAACCATTTAGAACAGCACAAACAAAAACCAACCACAGCTCTGATGACAGCTTGCTCTCTGAAAAAATAGAGTGCTGTTAAAAGGTTTGCTAAGCAGAGATATTCAATTTGAGGGGAGGAAATCAATGAAATGGACTGAAAAAGAGACACGGAAGAGATGAGGGAGATAAAGTATGTACAGAGAGTGGAGATCAGCGGGGGAGGAGAGAGAAGGGCGTGGAGAAGAGGTGAAGAATGAGGTAGAGAATATGTACGGAACGTAAAGATACGAGGGTCTTATAGAAAAGGGCAGGGAGAGGAAGAAGAGAAGCAGCAGTGAGAAGAGAGGAGGTAGAGAAATAGAGTATACAGTATGTCTGAAGAGTAAAGATGAGTATGTAGAGTAGACTTAGCATGTACAATTACAGTAGCATTAGATCAGCATCCATGAAGGAGAAGGTAGGAGGGGAGGTAGAATTAAGACTCACGTCTGGGGGGATGCGGGCACCGTCTTTGACGGTATTCCCCTCGACAGTGATGTGGTACACCTGTCCGTCTGTGTCTGTGAACACAAAGTGTTCCCTCGCTGAGATGGCCTGGCCTCCTCCCTCCGATTTACTCTCTGCATCCTGCAGAAGACTGGAGACGCATACAAACCCGTTTTACTAATAGTGAGGACCACTGATAATGCGAGGGCTAGATCAGGGGTTAGCAACACGCGGGGCAAAACCGGACCGCATAGTGTTATCCTTTTTAGATTGGAGTCTGTCAAAAAAAAGACCAGGAAGTCTGCAAAAAATGTGTTTAATTTAGGAAATCTGTTCCCAAGTACTCCCACAAATAAAAAAAAAGCGACGTGATTGTGTCTGAATGTAATCAAGGTATGAAATTATTGTTATTTTCAAATACAATTTATTTTGGGCTTAGTTGTGGTCAATTTGCAGTGTACAATACATTCCGGCCACCCGACCCTCCGCTCATGACTAGATACACTACTGTTCAAAATGTTGGGGTCACTTAGAAATGTCCTTGTTTTTGAAAGAAAAGCACATTTCTTGTCCATTAAAATAACATCAAATGGATCAGAAACACAGTGTAGACGTTGTTAATGTTGTAAATGACTATTGTAGCTGGAAACGGCTGATTTTTAATGGAATGTCCACATAGGCGTACAGAGGCCCATTATCAGCAACCATTACTCCTGTGTTCCAATGGGACGTTGTGCTGGCTAATCCAAGTGTATCATTTTAAAAGGCTAATTGATCAAAGAACACCAGTCTCAACATCAACAGCGAAGAGGCGACTGGGACGCTGGCCTTGTAGGCAGAGTTGCAAAGAAAAAGCCATATCTCAGACTGGCCAATAAAAATAAAAGATTAAGATGGGCAAAAGAACACAGACACTGGACAGAGGAACTCTGCCTAGAAGGCCAGCATCCTGGAGTCACCTCTTCACTGTTGATGTTGAGACTGGTGTTCTTTGATCAATTAGCCTTTTAAAATGATACACTTGGATTAGCCAGCACAACGTCCCATTGGAACACAGGAGTAATGGTTGCTGATAATGGGCCTCTGTACGCCTATGTGGGTATTCCATTAAAAATCTAGTTTTATTGCTTCTTTAATCAGGACAACAGTTTTCAGCTGTGCTAACATAATTGCAAAAGGGTTTTCTAATGATCAATTTGCCTTTTGAAATTATACATTTGGATTAGCTAACATGGCATTGGAACACAGGAGTGATGGTTGCTGATAATTGGCCTCTATACACCTATGTAGTTATTCCATTAAAATTGTTCTTTCAAAAACAAGGACATTTCTAAGTGACTCCAAACCTTTGAATGGTAGTGTACATACTGACGCCACGTCTCACCCCGAGAAACACACACACACACACACACACACACACAATATTAAGAAAGACACATTGAGCATATACAACGAATTTATGATGAGTAGGGCCAGCAGGTTTTTTCTGACCATGTGGCAAAACTCTAGGTCTTAGTGCCGAGGTGCGACCCACCCCCCCTTCATGCCCCCTGCTCTCTGACCTGATAACGGAGGACTCCACGCTGCTCTGCTCGCTGTCAGACAGAGTGGTATATCTGGCCATGGCCTCCCGGGCTAACATCTGTTTCTTCTTCAGACTCTTCAGGTTGTGGGAAGGGGACCACTCCTGCACACACAATCGCAAAAAAATGCATGACACACACACACACACACACACAGTTCATAGAGATTTCTTCAGTTGCCTGACATCTTGAAGAACACGATTGTTGGTGGACAAACATTGAGATAAAAAAAAATATATAATACGTTTTCCTTGGAACCACACCCACAAAAATTCACAAAATAGCTCCACTGTTTCCCACTCTTTCCCATACCCTGTTTCATCATTCAGGATTGCGGCCAAAACAACTGCCACATTTTGCCCGGAAGGTGCAATCAATGTGGAAATGAGTAGGCAGTAAGGGGCTGGGGAGAGAATGTATTATTAATGTTACTGTGGCTGCTATTTGCACAGTGTCTCAGACTTTCCTGCCCACATCACTCTCCATTTATCCGTTTTTCTTGGGACTAACGTAGCGACGTCCTTGCTGAGAGAGGACACATTTCCCAACTAATCTTCCAAATTGCAACTATTAAAAAATGTGTACACGGGAGCACGGTGCATTCAGAAAGTATCCAGACCCTTTGACTTTTCCACATTTTGCTACGTTACAGCCTTATTAGAACATTTCTAAAATGAAATGTTCCCCTTATCAATCTACACACAATACCCCATAATGACAAACTGGTTTTTAGATTTTTTTGCAAATGTATAAAAAAAAAAAAAAACGGAGATATTACATTTACATTAATATTCGGACCCTTTAGTCAGTACTTTGTTGAAGCACCTTTGGCAGCGATTACAGACTTGAGTTTTCTTGGATATGACGCTACAAGCTTGGCACACCTGTATTTGTGGAGTTTCTCCCATTCTTCTCTGCAAATCCTCTCAACCTCTGTCAGGTTGGATGGGGAGCGTTGCTGCACAGCTATTTTCAGGTCTCTCCAGAGGTGTTCGCTCAGGTTCAAGTCTGGGCTCTCGCTGGGCCACTCAAGGACATTCAGAGACTTGTCCCAAAGCCACTCCTGCGTTGTTTTGGCTGTGTGCTTAGGGTCATTGTCATGTTGTAAGGTGAACCTTTCGCCACAGTCTGAGGTCCTGAGCAGGTTTTCATCAATGATCTCTACGTACTTTGCTCCGTTCATCTTTCCCTTGATCCTGACTAATGTTCCAGTCCCTACCGTTGAAAAACATCCCCACAGCATGATGCTGCCACTACCATGCTTCACCGTAGGGATGGTGCCAGGTTTCCTCCTGACGTGTCGCTTGGCATTTAGGCCAAAGAGTTCAATCTTGTCAATTTTCACACCAGAGAATCTTGTTTCTCACGGTCTGAGAGTCCTTTAGGTACCTTTTGGCAAACTCCAAGTGGGCTGTCATGTGCCTTTTACTGAGGATTGGCTTCCATCTGACCACTCTACCATAAATGCCTGATTGGTAGAGTACTGCAGAGACGGCTGTCTTTCTGGAAGTTTCTCCCATCTCTAGAGAAGAACGTTGGAGTTCTTTCAGAGTGACCATCGGATTCTTGGTCACCTGATTGACCAATTCCCATTCTACCCCGATTGCTCAGTTTGTCCAGGCGGCCAGCTCTAGCAAGAGTATTGGTGGTTCCTACCTGTTTTTCGTTTTGTCATCATTATGTAGAATTGTGTGTAGATTGATGATAATTAAAAATCTATATATTTTAGAAAAAGGCTGTAATGTAACAAAATGTGTAAAAAGTAAAGGGGTCTGAATACTTTCCGAATGCACTGTATAGACACAGAATAATCAACACAAAGACTCTTGGAGAGTTCTGCCTCAGTTTACAATGCCTAGGTGCATATGCATGTATGCTATGGTGTTTCTGTGTGTTTGTGTTCAGTACCAGTGCAGTGACAGTGGGAAAGTTCTTAGCCATCTCTCGTAGCAGGGTGCCGGTCCTGACGTCCCACAGCTCCAGAGGCTTGTCTCTGAACACCACCACCAGGTACTGCCTGTAGGGTGCAACACACACACAAGTACAGGAACATCACAGCCTGTACCATCAACATCATCCCCATGTGCTCTACGGGCCACTTTCTCAAAGACACACACATCCCGACACACACGAGCGTGCACACGCAAGCACACACAGATTTCAAACATCCACTCTTTGTGTGAAGGGTGCCCTGTGCTGTCCTGGAGTTCATGCTGTTCTGGGGAGAGAACAAATAGCATCAGAATATAAATTAGCTCGCAGGGAAAAGAGACAAAGAACAGAATGAGAGAGTATGCCCTGGACAATTAAAGGAAATGGATTATCCTTGACAGCACATAGGCTTAATAAAAAAAACACCCGGTGGGGAAACGAGAAAGAAAGAGGCGACAGTGGCAATTAAGGTGAAGGGTGTGTGTGCGTACGTGAGTGTGGCAGGTGTAAAGAGGTGGCTGTGTGTAGGGGACTCACTTCAGATGAGACACTTTCATCATCTCAATGGCAGGCTCGTCATTCCCCTGTTCGCCTCGGAATGCAAAGCACCTGCCTGGGAGAGGAGACGAAGGAGAGAGAGGAAGGAGAGAGCGAGAGAAAAATAGAGCATGAAATCATTCAACACCATGAAACACGTAAGTATGGTCATTTATATACTATCTAAAGAGTGTAGGGCCTAAGATGGATCCCTGTGGAACCCCTGCATTACAGTTGTAAGACGTGGTGGTAATAAGTTAGAATTGACGCCAGCTAAGATAATGTGCCACTTTAGATCTGCTGCAGCAATCTCATTTTACTCACAAAAAAAATACAATATTCTCATGAATCAAGTGTCCTTTATCTACTCAAAATGCCAGAAGGCAAAAACAAGAATACACCTCAGTTGTACTCTAGTACACCAAAAAATGCTGATGCACTTTGCAGAAGACATTAAAGGAGGTGGCATGTAAAATGCACGCGTGAGAGAGCACAGCAACCCAAACTGAGCACAAGTAGGAGAGGTGGGAACTGCCAACAATTGCCTAAGATGTTTGAGGCAGGGGCAAATCGGACGCAGATGAAGTGACACGAGGCAAGATTGCAGGTGAAGAGACCGGGGAGTAGTGCAGGTGAGGCATCCAGGCCGGATGCCTCACCTGCACTACTCCCCGGTGTGTGTGTGTGTGTGTGTGTGTGTGTGTGTGTGTGTGTGTGTGTGTGTGTGTGTGTGTGTATGTATATATGTGTGGTACAGTCGCTGTAATGAGTCTGGGATGGGTGTCTGATTCTAATGACACCCTCAATCATCTCCTCTTGTGTTTATTTACTCCCTGTGTGTGTGTGTGCGTGTGCGTGTGCGTGTGCGCGCGCGTCACCCACAGCTTCTGATCACTGTCTCAATTACTGTTCTCACCAAATCATCAACCCAGACTTACTCAGAGTTGCAGTAATAACTGGGTCTGTATCAGACATGTCTCAAGTTCTTCAACACACACACACAAACACAGATTGTTGGGAAGATTTTTCAAATAGCTTACTGTGAGGAAGTATAGTCCTAATATATTTTTTATTCGCAATGGATGTTAAAACAAACAACTCCCCAACATTTCCACGCGGCAGGCCAGGTACTTTTACGCGTGCTCAGACGTGCTCGATGCCTCAACATTATCAGGACAGAGAAACAGGACACATGCTCATTACTCACGCGGAGAATTCCAAACAAAAGAAAATGATAACATTGACAAATCTTGGAAATGACGGTTATGAAATAGACTAAAAATAGCTTCTCACACGTGTAGCAGGTTACGAACTCTGCGAACAACGTTTCCACTCGGAGAATGAGAGCGGTAAATGACTGTAATGAATACATGCATTAACATAAATGAATGTAACCAAATGACAGGGATTGACTGCACATTTACTACTGGAGAGAAACTCAACTATATCTTCGCCACACAGCCCTCCCCAACATATTTTACATGCCTTTCACTGACAGCCGCAACTCAATAATCAGCTAGGTCTATTGCCATTGCGTGCTGCCCAAATTGCGGGGTACCCAAATAGGCATAGGCCTATGAGCTTGTGATTTGAAACAATCCACAGCTATTTTTTTTAAAGAAGCTAATGATCCTCGATTCCTCTGGGGCCAGGTCATGATTTCTGGTGAAGTATTTTATTCATGATTAGACAGGAGTAATTATATAATTTCGGCAAATTTATTTCCATTTACTTCCCTATTGGACCCACCTCTATGCCATTTTTCGCCTGTTCTATTGGTTTTCATTTCAATTTTATTGTCCAGAAGCCAAAGGCATAATCCTAGTCATATTAGCAGCCCATCCTAGTTTTTGCATCTTTAGACTCCCCCTCATTCTAAGTTGCTAACAGAGACTTTCATCTCTGTCACATATGGAACCGCTATAAGGTGCACTGTTTAGAATGGTGTTCAGAAGGCAAATGTTTGAAAATGACGTTTTACTGGCTTCTTCATCACGAGTTACATGTTCTGTTAAGATGCACTACAATAATCAAGATGTGATTTCTGTCATTCTGAGCACCGTGGGAAGACGCTATAATGGGTTATGCACCCAATGCATATGGGTCAGGTAAATTTCTCAAATAGCCGGTAAATTTAAATTCTTCACGATGTCCGGCGCCACAAGGGTTGTCAGCAGAAAAAACCTTGTTGTAAGTCCTTTGAATTCTAAATGTGGCTGGGCCAAACACCAAACCTAATGCTCTGACCTGTTCAATTTTATTCATCCAGCCTGGGTGTCGTGAGTGAGTGGCTCGCCCTTCAACTGAACTGTAAAAAAGGCTTGGCTGAAACAAGAACTTACAACCCCAAATGAATTGTGTCTTCCCTGTCTCCTGAGCTCTCCATCTCTTGCATACTATATGGCCATCCCTGGCCATCCCCGCAAAACTGGCCCAGCGTCATCCGGGTTTGGCCGGGGTAGGCGGCCGGGGTTTGCCATCATTGTAAATAAGAATCTGTTCTTAACTGACATGCCTAGTTAAATAAAGGTTCAATAAAAAATAAATAAAAATAAAAAGTGCCTTAGAGTAACACAGAAAGCATTGTGCATGTTTGTGTGCGTTATGGCATGCGTGCATGTGTGTGTGTACACCTTGAGAGTTTAGATGTGCGTGCAAGTGAGTGCCTACGTGCCCATGTGCGCAACTCACCAGTGGGAAGGTCGACGTGCTGAAGCTCATTCCTCACCAGTCCAGCGTTGTTGGGGGTTGAAGTGGCAAAGGAGAGGAAGCTGGTGAGACTGACCCATTCTATGCCTCTGCAGAACACACATTAAAAGGCCCAATAAAAAATAATTAATTAACATGCCTCATCAGCCTTTGTCTGATGAGTTAGTTTTCCATCTACATTTCACTCAAACCTTTATATAAATGAAAACAAACTACATTTGCAAGCACTAAAGCTAGGAGGCGATAGAGCATTCCATTGCATACCTTTTCCCGACATTCCCCTAAGCTAACAAATACATTTTAAAGAATACATTTTCAAGAGTAGTTCCTACAACTGTAGAATATCGATAACAGAACAGTTGGCAACACCACTAAAACGTTCCATGGAATCAAAGTGACAACAATCCAACAGAGAGCCCTTTGAGTGGTTTGACAGGCACAGAAAGGGAGCGGCTACAGTTTTTTTTTTTTTTTTTTACCGTTATTTTACCAGGTAAGTTGACTGAGAACACGTTCTCATTTGCAGCAACGACCTGGGGAATAGTTACAGGGGAGAGGAGGGGGATGAATGAGCCAATTGTAAACTGGGGATTATTAGGTGACCATGATGGTTTGAGGGCCAGATTGGGAATTTAGCCAGGACACCGGGGTTAACACCCCTACTCTTACGATAAGTGCCATGGGATCTTTAATGACCTCAGAGAGTCAGGACACCCGTTTAACGTCCCATCCGAAAGACGGCACCCTATACAGGACAGTGTCCCCAATCACTGCCCTGGGGCATTGGGATATTTTTTAGACCAGAGGAAAGAGTGCCTCCTACTGGTCCTCCAACACCACTTCCAGCAGCATCTGGTCTCCCATCCAGGGACTGACCAGGACCAACCCTGCTTAGCTTCAGAAGCAAGCCAGCAGTGGTATGCAGGGTGGTATGCTGCTGGCTAAGCACCATGCTGTAATGAGATCCTAAATAGCCACATGATTCATTTCTACATTTTCTCCCTAAAATTAAAATTGGAAGCAAAATAGCCTGACGTCCTTTGCCGTTCCAGGGCTGAACTGGCCTGATTTCCACCCTAACGACACACACCTCTCATATTATACATCTCACCACTGGCCCTCTGTCAGCAGGGAGAAGACTCACTGGGGCAGAGAGCATTGCTAACTGAGATGAGAAGTAATACATATGTTGTGATTCAAATATTGCATTTTGGGTAGACAATTATGATATTGCTGTTATATTTTACTGTTAAAATAGGGCTCTAGATAAAACATTTTGTTCAATGAAAATGGAATTGCCTGTAACTTTATGTGCTCTAATATCATAGGCTAATTTATTTGGGGATAACTCACCACCTCAGTAAGTGGAAACTCAAAACACAGCTAGATTACAAACTAAAGACAATACCCACACTTTTAGTAGCTATGTATTAATCAAAAACTATATTTAATGTCCAAAACATTGCAGTTGTAGCCTACCGCCCCAATGAGGCCTATGCACTCGCAATGCTTAATGCGCATTTCGCAGGCTCCATATCTCAAAGCCATATAAACTATATTGTTAGAAAAATTGTTGCTAGTGAGCTCAAAATTCAGACTTGAGAAATACAACAGGATAGCTGTGCTTTCCCCACAATTGGATTTTAAAATGTTATTACAATCAAAACACTTTCTCCAGGAGCTTTTTTTCCCCCCCAGGAAAGAAGAGAGTGGCTTGCTTGACACAGCAGCAGGCCCGAGTGAAACAGGGTTAGGCAGGCAGACACTTTCATTACAGGAATCATAAATATGACGTACTTTATACTCTTTGACCAAATCATGGTTTTAGCCTCCTAACAAATATGAAGTTTTGAGTGAGGTAAATGAATGTGACCAACACATTTTTTTACTCGCAGAGCCAACATTTCTGCAATATTGAAGGTCCTCAAAAACCCAGTGGCCTCCATCATTCTTAAATGGAAAAAGTTTAGAACGAACAAGACTCTTCCTAGAACTGGCCACCCGGCCAAACTGAGCAATCGGGGGAGAAGGGCCTTGGTCAGGAAAGCTACAGAATTCCACTGTGGAGATGAGAGAACCTTCCAGAAGGGCAACCATCTCTGCAGCACTCCACCAGACCAAGCCTTTATGGTAGAGTTGCCAGACGGAAGCCACTCCTCAGTAAAAGGCACATGACAGCCCGCTTGGAGTCTGAAGGAAACCTGACACCATCCCTACGGTGAAGCATGGTGGTGGCAGCATCGTGCTTTGGAGATGTTTTTCACCGGGAGTGACTAATCAGGTGACCGGGAGACTAATCAGGATCGAGGGAAAGATAATGTGAACAAAGTACAGAGATATCCTTGATGAAAACCTGCTTCAGAGCACTCAGGACCTCAGACTGGGGTGAAGGTTCACCTTCCAACAGGACAACGACCATAAACACACAGCCAAGACAACGTAGGAGTGGCTTCGGGACAAGTCTCTGAATGTCCTTGAGTGGCTCAGTAGGAACCCAGACTTGAACCCGATCTAACATCTCCGAAAAAAGCTGTGCAGCGATGCTCCCCATCCAAAACTAACAGAGCTTGAGAGGATCTGCAGAGAAGAATGGGAGAAGCTCCCCAAATACAGGTGTGCCAAGCGTCATACCAAAGAAGACTCGAGGCTATAACCTGCCAAAGGTGCTTCAACAAAGTACTGAGTAAAGGGTCTGAATACTTACACTACCGTTCAAAAGTTTGGGGTAGTGTAAAGAAAGAAAAACATTTTGTAACATCAAATTGATCAGAAATACAGTGTAGACATTGTTATTTTTGCAAATTACTATTGTAGCTGGAAACGGCTGATTTTTAATGAAATATCTACATAGGCGTACAGAGGCCCATTATCAGCAACCATCACTCCTGTGTTCCAATGGCACATTGTGGTAGGTAACCCAAGTTTGTCATTTTAAAAGACTAATGGATCATTAGAAAACCCTTTTTTAATTATGTTAGAACAGCTGAAAACTGTTGTCCTGATTAAAGAAGCAATACAACTGGCCTTCTTTAGACTAGTTCAGTATCTGGAGCATCAGCATCGGTGTGTTCAATTACAGGCTCAAAATTGCCAGAAACAAATGACTTTCTGCTGAATTTCGTCAGTCTATTATTGTTCTGAGAAATGAAGGCTATTCCATGCGAGATATTGCCAAGAAACTGAAGATCTCGTACAATGCTGTGTACTACTCCCTTCACAGAATAGAGCAAACTGGGTCTAACCAGAATAGAGTGAAGAGGTGAAGAGGCGACTCCGGGATCCTGGACCTCTAGGTAGAGTTCCTCTGTCCAGTGTTTGTGTTCTGTTGCCCATCTTCATCTTTTATATTTATTGGCCATTCTGAGATATGGCTTTTTCACTCTGCCGAGAAGGCCAGCATTCCGATGTCGCCTCTTCACTGTTCTCATTTGACCGCGTGTCTTTTGACCGTACTAGGTGGATGGGGTATTTTTTATTTGTCGTTATAAAAGTAAGCTGTTACCATGTTCCATCACATATGCTTTCTGATTCATAGTTGTAACAAAGGCACTCCTCTAATAAAATTGATTGTTTTTACATATTTTTTTTAATTATTTTTTTATTTCACCTTTATTTAACCAGGTAGGCTAGTTGAGAACAAGTTCTCATTTGCAACTGCGACCTGGTCAAGATAAAGCATAGCAGTGTGAACAGACAACAACACAGAGTTACACATGGAGTAAACAATAAACAAGTCAATAACATCGTAGAAAAAAAGAGAATCTATATACAATGTGTGCAAAAGGCATGAGGTAGGCAATAAATCGAATAATTACAATTTAGCAGATTAACACTGGAGTGATAAATCATCAGATGATCATGTGCAAGAAGAGATACTGGTGTGCAAAAGAGCAGAAAAGTAAATAAATAAAAGCAGTATGGGGATGAGGTAGGTAAATTGGGTGGGTAGTTTACAGATGGACTATGTACAGCTGCAGCGATCGGTTAGCTGCTCGGATAGCAGATTTTTAAAGTTGTTGAGGGAGATAAAAGTCTCCAACTTCAGAGATTTTTGCAATTCGTTCCAGTCGCAGGCAGCAGAGAACTGGAAGGAAAGGCGTCCAAATGAGGTTTTGGCTTTAGGGATGATCAGTGAGATACACCTGCTGGAGCGCGTGCTACGGGTGGGTGTAGCCATCGTGACCAGTGAACTGAGATAATGCGGCACTTTACCTAGCATACCCTTGTAGATGACCTGGAGCCAGTGGGTCTGACGACGAACATGTAGCGAGGGCCAGCCGACTAGGGCATACAGGTCGCAGTGGTGGGTCGTATAAGGTGCTTTAGTAACAAAACGGATGGCACTGTGATAAACTGCATCCAGTTTGCTGAGTAGAGTATTGGAAGCTATTTTGTAGATGACATCGCCGAAGTCGAGGATCGGTAGGATAGTCAGTTTTACTAGGGTAAGTTTGGCGGCGTGAGTGAAGGAGGCTTTGTTCCGGAATAGAAAGCCGACTCTAGATTTGATTTTGGATTGGAGATGTTTGATATGAGTCTGGAAGGAGAGTTTGCAGTCTAGCCAGACACCTAGGTACTTATAGATGTCCACATATTCTAGGTCGGAACCGTCCAGGGCGGTGATGCTAGTCGGGCGTGCGGGTGCAGGCAGCGAACGGTTGAAAAGCATGCATTTGGTTTTACTAGCGTTTAAGAGCAGTTGGAGGCCACGGAAGGAGTGTTGTATGGCATTGAAGCTCGTTTGGAGGTTAGATAGCACAGTGTCCAGGGAAGGGCCGGAAGTATACAGAATGGTGTCGTCTGCGTAGAGGTGGATCAGGGAATCGCCCGCAGCAAGAGCAACATCATTGATCTATACAGAGAAAAGAGTCGGCCCGAGAATTGAACCCTGTGGTACCCCCATAGAGACTGCCAGAGGACCGGACAACATGCTCTCCGATTTGACACACTGAACTCTGTCTGCAAAGTAGTTGGTGAACCAGGCAAGGCAGTCATTAGAAAAACCGAGGCTATTGAGTCTGCCGATAAGAATATGGTGATTGACAGAGTCGAAAGCCTTGGCCAGGTCGATGAAGACGGCTGCACAGTAATGTCTTTTATCGATGGCGGTTATGATATCGTTTAGTACCTTGAGCGTGGCTGAGGTGCACCCGTGACCGGCTCGGAAACCGGATTGCACAGCGGAGAAGGTACGGTGGGATTCGAGATGGTCAGTGATCTGTTTGTTGACTTGGCTTTCGAAGACCTTAGCTAGGCAGGGCAGGATGGATATAAGTCTGTAACAGTTTGGGTCCAGGGTGTCTCCCCCTTTGAAGAGGGGGATGACAGCGGCAGCTTTCCAATCCTTGGGGATCTCAGATGATACGAAGGAGAGGTTGAACAGGCTGGTAATAGGGGGTGCGACAATGGCGGCAGACAGTTTCAGAAATAGGGGGTCCAGATTGTCAAGCCCAGCTGATTTGTATGGGTCCAGGTTTTCCAGCTCTTTCAGAACATCTGCAATCTGGATATGGGTAAAGGAGAAGCTGGGGAGGCTTGGGCGAGTAGCAGCTTGTTGGCCAAGGTTGGAGTCGCCAGGTGGAAGGCATGGCCAGCCATTGAGAAATGTTTGTTGAAGTTTTCGATTATCACGGACTTATCAGTGGTGACCGTGTTATCTAGCCTCAGTGCAGTGGGCAGCTGGGAGGAGGTGCTCTTGTTTTCCATGGACTTTACAGTATCCCAGAACTTTTTGGAGTTAGAGCTACAGGATGCAAATTTCTGCTTGAAAAAGCTGGCCTTTGCTTTCCTGACTGACTGCGTGTATTGGTTCCTGACTTCCCTGAACAGTTGCATATCGCGGGGGCTCTTCGATGCTATTGCAGTTCGCCACAGGATGTTTTTGTGCTGGTCGATGGCAGTCAGGTCTGGAGTGAACCAAGGGCTATATCTGTTCTTGGTTCTGCATTTTTTGAACGGAGCATGCTTGTCTAATATGGTGATGAAGTAACTTTTAAAGAATGACCAGGCATCCTCAACTGACGGGATGAGGTCAATATCCTTCCAGGGTACCCGGGCCAGGTCGATTAGAAAGGCCTGCTCGCAGAAGTGTTTTAGGGAGCGTTTGACAGTGATGAGGGGGGGGGGGGGTCGTTTGACCGTGGACCCGTGGCGGATACAGGCAATGAGGCAGTGATCGCTGAGATCTTGATTGAAGACAGCAGAGGTGTATTTGGAGGGCAAGTTGGTCAGGATAATGTCTATTAGGGTGCCCATGTTTACGGATTTAGGGTTGTACCTGGTGGGTTCCTTGATGATTTGTGTGAGATTGAGGGCATCAAGCTTAGATTGTAGGACTGCCGGGGTGTTAAGCATATCCCAGTTTAGGTCACCTAACAGAACAAACTCTGAAGCTAGATGGGGAGCGATCAATTCACAGATGGTGTCCAGGGCACAGCTGGGAGCTGAGGGGGGTCGGTAGCAGGCGGCAACAGTGAGAGACTTATTTCTGGAGAGATTAATTTTTAAAATTAGAAGTTCGAACTGTTTGGGCATAGACTTGGAAAGTATGACAGAACTTTGCAGGCTATCTCTGCAGTAGATTGCAACTCCTCCCCCTTTGGCAGTTCTATCTTGACGGAAAGTGTTATAGTTGGGTATGGAAATCTCAGAGTTTTTGGTGGCCTTCCTAAGCCAGGATTCAGACACGGCAAGGACATCAGGGTTGGCAGAGTGTGCTAAAGCGGTGAGTAAGGCAAACTTAGGGAGGAGGCTTCTGATGTTGACATGCATGAGGCCAAGGCTTTTTCGATCATATAGCCAACAGTAACAAAAACGAATGAAAATGCTAGTGTGTTATTTGAAATAAGATACAAATCGTATTCTAATGTTACCCAAGGCCTTCATAAACACAACCAAATAATTATTTTTGCTATAGCATAAGTGACCTGATTCAGGAAACTAGGCGTATATCGCAAGTCACGACTTCACAGGAGAGCCGTTTGAAAGTTATTTTATTTTATTAAAATGCTTTTTATTTGGCAGAAATGCCTTCTCAAACGTGAACTTTAATGTGTCTTAATTACAAACTTGTATGCCATCTGTAAATAGGAATACAATTGTTCAATTACGAGCCTAGTTGGCTTAGCCACAGAAAAAGAGAGAGCAACCTTCACGCTAGCCATAATTGGCTGAGATAATGAGTGGGCTGGACATGCCGAGAGATTGGGTTGTTCTGCGGTGTTGCATCTTGTGTCTATGAAATGAGCTTCTCGTTATGTGTAGACAATCCATTCTACTGAAGTTCTCTCTAAATATATAACGTTAGCCATGGAGAACTGCAAATGTGGTTAGTGCTCTCAAAAACATTGCTGCCCTGAATTTATCAGGCGCTATCGACAAAGGTCAGTGGGAAAAAGTTGTGATGGACTTCTTTCTGGAGGACGATGATAACATGCTGACTCTGACTGAACATTTTATAAAAAGGGGTTGCAGTCTGCCGTGAAGTTTTCATCCGTGTACACGGGTAAGGATCTAGCTTGTTGATCCAAGGTGGCTTAGCAGTTCAGACGTCTTTTTCTGTTCCGTATTGTTCGTGTCCTGTATATATATATATTTACACCTTTCTTCGCATATCTTTTATCTATTTTATTATCCAAGAACTCAACTACAAAAGCTTTCCTGCAAAAGCTTTCCTGCAACCCGCTTCACCAATTACAAAAGTATTACTTACCTCAATCTGAAAATCCATCGTGGAAGCTAGCCAGGGGCTAATTCAGAAGATAGCCTGAAAGCTTAACCAGAAGCTACTCCGATAGCTAGCCAGAAGCTAATCTGTAGCTGCCCCGAAATTAGCCGGTTTGCTGGCTAGCGTTGGTGTTTCAGCTGCCCACGTTTAGTGGTCATCAGCTATTCCTTTAGCTCGATAATCTACCGGCACTTTTGTGCAACGCGACTAGGACCGGAGCATTCCGGGACTCTTTTTTTTTTTTTTTTTTCTCTCAGTTTCCCCGGATTCCAGCCGCAGGCTCTGGACACTTGTACCTTGATTTCGCAGCTAGCTAGCTGCAAACCGTGTGACTATTGGTTTACGTCGACCCCGGAGCAAACTCTAATCATTCTGGAGCTAGCCAGCTGAGGAGTTCCATCACCACCCGGACCCGTTTCTTTTGTTGCTGCTGCAGATACGGAACCCCACCGGGCCTTCACGACTGACTGCCGCGACTGACTGCCGACGTTATCTGCCCGAGGGATTTATCCAACTGGCACCTCCGTCCCGACGTTACCTGAACGCTCATCTGAGGCCCGCTAATCGTTAGCTGTCTTATCGGCTGCTATTTGAACAAGTATATTGGACAACTATTATTATTATTATTATTTATTTATTTTATTTTTTCCTTGGGTCACTATATCTATTTTGCCAATTTGGATTGATCCCCTCTACCACACGGAACCCCACTACACGGAACCCCACTAACCTACCGACGGAAACGCACGAGGTATCTACAAACAGACCTCCATCCTATGCTGCTACCGATAGCCATATACCCGGCCAGCTGTCTGGATCGCCACGACCCCAACCAACCTCTACTCACTGGACCCTTATTGATCACTCGATTAGCATGCCTCTCCTTAATGTAAATATGCCTTGTCCATTGCTGTTCTGGTTAGTGTTTATTGGCTTATTTCACTGTAGAGACTCTAGCCCTGCTCTCTATACCATATCCAACCTCTCAGTTCCACCACCCACATATGCGATGACATCACCTGGTTTCAATGATGTTTCTAGAGACAATATCTCTCTCATCATCACTCAATACCTAGGTTTACCTCCACTGTATTCACATCCTACCATACCTTTGTCTGTACATTATTCCTTTAAACTATTTTATCGCCCCCAGAAACCTCCTTTTACTCTCTGCTCTAGTAGCTCTAGGCGACCAATTCTCATAGCTTTTAGCCGTACCCTTATCCTACTCCTCCTCTGTTCCTCTGGTGATGTAGAGGTGAATCCAGGCCCTGCAGTACCTGGCTCCACTCCTATTCCCCAGGCGCTCTCTTTTGATGACTTCTGTAACCGTAATAGCCTTGGCTTCATGCATGTTAACATTAGAAGCCTCCTCCCTAAGTTTGTTTTGTTCACTGCTTTAGCACACTCTGCCAACCCGGATGTTTTAGCCGTGTCTGAATCCTGGCTTAGAAAGACCACCAAAAATTCAGACATTTTCATCCCCAATTACAAGATTTTCAGACAAGATAGAACGGCCAAAGGGGGCGGTGTTGCAATCTACTGCAAAGACTGCCTGCAGAGTTCTGTTATACTATCCAGGTCTGTTCCCAAACAATTTGAACTTCTACTTTTAAAAATCCACCTCTCTAAAAACAAGTCTCTCACCGTTGCCGCCTGCTATAGACCACCCTCTGCCCCCAGCTGTGCTCTGGACACTATATGTGAACTGATTGCCCCCCATCTATCTTCAGAGCTCGTGCTGCTAGGCGACCTAAATTTGAACATGCTCAACACCCCAGCCACCCTACAATCTAAGCTTGATGCCCTCAATCTCACACAAATTATAAATGAACCTACCAGGTACCACCCCAATTCCGTAAACACGGGTACCCTCATAGATATCATCCTAACAAACTTGCCCTCCAAATACACCTCTGCTGTTTTCAACCAAGATCTCAGCGATCACTGCCTCATTGCCTGCATCCGTAATGGGTCAGCGGTCAAACGACCTCCACTCATCACTGTCAAACGCTCCCTGAAACACTTCAGCGAGCAGGCCTTTCTAATCGACCTGGCCGGGGTATCCTGGAAGGATATTGATCTCATCCCGTCAGTAGAGGATGCCTGGTCATTTTTTAAAAATGCCTTCCTCACCATCTTGAATAAGCATGCCCCATTCAAGAAATTTAGAACCAGGAACAGATATAGCCCTTGGTTCTCTCCTGACCTGACTGCCCTTAACCAACAGAAAAACATCCTATGGCGTTCTGCATTAGCATCGAACAGCCCCCGTGATATGCAACTTTTCAGGGAAGCCAGAAACCAATATACACAGGCAGTTAGAACAGCCAAGGCTAGCTATTTCAAGCAGAAATTTGCTTCCTGCAACACAAATTCAAAAAAGTTCTGGGACACCGTAAAGTCCATGGAGAATAAGAACACCTCCTCCCAGCTTCCAACCGCTCTGAAGATAGGAAACACTGTCACCACCGACAAATCCACTATAATCGAGAATTTCAATAAGCATTTTTCTACGGCTGGCCATGCTTTCCACCTGGCTACCCCCACCCCGGACAACAGCACTGCCCTCCCCTCTGCTACTCGCCCAAGCCTTCCCCATTTCTCTTTCTCCCAAATACAGTCAGCTGATGTTCTAAATGAGCTGCAAAATCTGGACCCTTACAAATCAGCCGGGCTAGATAATCTGGACCCTTTCTTTCTAAAACTATCTGCTGAAATTGTTGCCACCCCTATTACTAGCCTCTTCAACCTCTCTTTCGTGTCGTCTGAGATCCCCAAAGATTGGAAAGCAGCTGCGGTTATCCCCCTCTTCAAAGGGGGGGACACCCTTGACCCTAACTGCTACAGACCTATATCTATCCTACCCTGCCTTTCTAAGGTCTTCGAAAGCCAAGTCAACAAACAGATTACCGACCATTTCGAATCCCACCACACCTTCTCCGCAATGCAATCTGGTTTCAGAGCTGGTCATGGGTGCACCTCAGCCACGCTCAAGGTCATAAACGATATCGTAACCGCCATCGATAGGAAACAATACTGTGCAGCCGTATTCATTGACCTGGCCAAGGCCTTTGACTCTGTCAATCACCACATCCTCATTGGCAGACTCGACAGCCTTGGTTTCTCTAATGATTGCCTCGCCTGGTTCACCAACTACTTCTCTGATCGAGTTCAGTGTGTCAAATCGGAGGGTCTGTTGTCCGGGCCTCTGGCAGTCTCTATGGGGGTGCCACAGGGTTCAATTCTTGGACCGACTCTCTTCTCTGTTTACATCAATGATGTCGCTCTTGCTGCTGGTGATTCTCTGATCCACCTCTACGCAGACGACACTATTCTGTATACTTCTGGCCCTTCTTTTGACACTGTGTTAACAACCCTCCAGGCGAGCTTCAATGCCATACAACTCTCCTTCCGTGGCCTCCAACTGCTCTTAAATACAAGTAAAACCAAATGCATGCTCTTCAACCGATCGCTGCCTGCTCCTGCCCGCCTGTCCAACATCACTACTTTGGACGGCTCTGACTTAGAATATGTGGACACCTACAAATACCTAGGTGTCTGGTTAGACTGCAAACTCTCCTTCCAGACTCACATCAAACATCTCCAATCCAAAGTCAAATCTAGAATTGGCTTCCTATTCCGCAACAAAGCATCCTTTACTCATGCTGCCAAACATACCCTTGTAAAACTGACCATCCTACCAATCCTCGACTTCGGTGATGTCATTTACAAAATAGCCTCCAAAACCCTACTCAATAAATTGGATGCAGTCTATCACAGTGCCATCCGTTTTGTCACCAAAGCCCCATATACTACCCACCACTGCGACCTGTACACTCTCGTTGGCTGGCCCTCGCTTCATACTCGTCGCCAAACCCACTGGTTCCAGGTCATCTACAAGACCCTGCTAGGTAAAGTCCCCCCTTATCTCAGCTCGCTGGTCACCATAGCAGCACCTACCTGTAGCACGCGCTCCAGCAGGTATATCTCTCTAGTCACCCCCAAAACCAATTCTTCCTTTGGACGCCTCTCCTTCCAGTTCTCTGCTGCCAATGACTGGAACGAACTACAAAAATCTCTGAAACTGGAAACACCTATCTCCCTCACTAGCTTTAAGCACCAGCTGTCAGAGCAGCTCATAGATTACTGCACCTGTATATAACCCATCTACAATTTAGCCCAAACAACTACCTCTTTACCTACTGTATTTATTTATTAATTTATTTTGCTCCTTTGCACCCCTTTATTTCTGTCTCTACTTTGCACTTTCTTCCACTGCAAACCAACCATTCCATTGTTTTTTTAGTTTTATTTTACGTGCTGTGTTGTACTCACTTCGCCTCCATGGCCTTTTATATTTTTTATTTATTTATACATATATTTGTTTGCCTTCACCTCCCTTATCTCACCTCACTTGCTCACATTGTATATAGACTTATTTTTATTTTTTTTCACTGTATTATTGACTATATGTTGTTTTACTCCATGTGTAACTATGTGTTGTTGTATGTGTCGAACTGCTTTGCTTTATCTTGGCCAGGTCGCAATTGTAAATGAGAACGTGTTCTCAATTTGCCTACCTGGTTAAATAAAGGTTAAATAAAATAAAAATAAAAAAAATATACTTTTATAATTTTGTCAGAAAGTTGTTTTCATTGCAAGTCAAAGCTTGCTGTTAGCTAGCCAGCTGGAGTGTGATGACTGGCTTGCTAGCTAACATTGAACCTATTTGGTTAACTTTAGCAAGCTATGACAAACGGTTTGTAATGCTCGTAACATTACTCTATGGATTGGGATTTTAGTTCATTTTTTATCGAGCTAGCTAACGTCAACGTTACATGTCTAAACAAAAGTCACCAAGTTAAAGCTTGCAGTTAGCTAGCTAACGTTAGCGGAGGTTAGATGGCTGGCTTGCTAGCTAACATTAACTTACATGCATGAAGTGTGTGTAATGCTAGTGATGTTCTCAGAATGTCATTTCACAGAATGTCATTGCTAGTTATAGCCTAATGTTAGCTAGCTAACATTGAACATATTTGGTTAATTTTAGCTAGTTATGACAATCGGTTTCTATTGCTAGTTAAAGCTTGCTGTTAGCTAGTCAGCTAACGTTAGATGGCTGGATAGCAAGCTAACATTACGTGTAATAACTGTGTGTAATGATGTTCTCAGAATTCCATTTCACATCTATTGTATAATAATGCTACAGACCTATATCTATCCTACCCTGCCTTTCTAAGGTCTTCGAAAGCCAAGTCAACAAACATATTACCGACCATTTCGAATCCCACCGCATCTTCTCCGCTATGCAATCTGGTTTCAGAGCTGGTCATGGGTGCACCTCAGCCACGCTCAAGGTCCTAAACAATATCTTAACCGCCATCGACAAGAAACAATACTGTGGAGCCGTATTCATCGACCTGGCCAAGGCTTTCAACTCTGTCAATCACCACATCCTCATCGGCAGACTCGATAGCCTTGGTTTCTCAAATGATTGCCTCGCCTGGTTCAACAACTACTTATCTGATAGAGTTCCGTGTGTCAAATCGGAGGGCCTGTTGTCCGGGCCTCTGGCGGTCTCTATGTGGGTGCCACAGGGTTCAATCCTCGGGCCGACTATTTTCTCTGTATACATCAATAATGTCGCTCTTGCTGCTGGTGAGTCTCTGATCCACCTCTACGCAGACGACACCATTCTGTATACCTCAGGTCCTTCTTTGGACACTGTGTTAACAACCCTCCTGACGAGCTTCAATGCCATACAGCTCTCCTTCCGTGGCCTCCAACTGCTCTTAAATGCAAGTAAAACTAAATGCATGCTCTTCAACTGATCACTGCCCGCACATCCAGCATCACTACTCTGGACGGTTCTGACTAAGAATATGTGGACAACTACAAATACCTACAAATACCTGTCTGGTTAGACTGTAAACTCTCCTACCAGACTCACATCAAACACCTCTAATCCAAAGTTAAATCTAGAATTGGCTTCCTATTTCGCAACAAAGCATCCTTCACTCATGCTGCCAAACATACCCTCGTAAAACTGACCATCCTACCGATCCTCGACTTCGGCGATGTCATTTACAAAATAGCCTCCAATACCCTCCTCAATAAATTGGATGCAGTCTATCACAGTGCCATCCGTTTTGTCACCAAAGCCCCATATACTATCCACCACTGCGACCTGTACGCTCTCGTTGGCTGGCCCTCGCTTCATACTCGTCGCCAAACCCACTGGCTCCAGGTCATCTACAAGACCCTGCTAGGTAAAGTCCCCCCTTATCTCAGCTCGCTGGTCACCATAGCAGCACCCACCTGTAGCACGCGCTCCAGCAGATATATCTCTGGTCACCCCCAAAGCCAATTCCTCCTTTGGCCGCCTCTCCTTCCAGTTCTCTGCTGCCAATGACTGGAACGAACTACCTACAAAAATCTCTGAAACTGGAAACACTTATCTCCCCCACTAGCTTTAAGCACCAGCTGTCAGAGCAGCTCACAGATTACTGCACCTGTACATAGCCCATCTATAATTTAGCCTAAACAACTACCTCTTCCCCTACTGTATTTATTTATTTTGCTCCTTTGCACAATTATTTATATTTCTACTTTACACATTCTTCCACAGCGAATCTAAAATTCCAGTGTTTTACTTGCTATATTGTATATACTTCGCCACCATGGCCTTGTTTTGCCTTTACCTCCCTTATCTCACCTCATTTGCTCACATTGTATATAGACTTAGTTTTCTACTGTATTATTGACTGTATGTTTGTTTTACTCCATGTGTAACTGTGTTGCTGTATGTGTCGAACTGCTTTGCTTTATCTTGGCCAGGTCACAATTGTAAATGACAACTTGTTCTCAACTTACCTACCTGGTTAAATAAAGGTTAAATAAAAAATTTAATAAAAAAAAAACTTAACCAAGTTAAATTCCTCCCAGATGGTCGATACAGACGATCGACATTTCACACAAGCACTGATATTTAACCCTTTCTCCTAGGCTGAGTCTCCTCCTCCACAACTGAACAGCCAATGCATCTCTGTTGCTAGACAGAACCTTAGTGATAACTGTTCTTCCTCACTTCGTCTGTCCTGACCTCTACCCCAAAGTGCTCACTCCTCCCCAACTCAAGGCTGTCATGGTCATTGATACCAGACAGTGTCTCTTCTCCTCCCAGAGGATCCCCGATGGCTAACAATAACATATCCTGGCATAATGTAAACGTTATACATGACCCTCTCTCCCTCAGTGACATTGTTAGTTTCGAAGATCGCCACCTGTCTCCCCGTATCAATGCCTGCCACATGTAAATCGCTTCCCTGCACTCAACACATTCCAAGTTTAGTTGCACACACTATATACCTTCCTCCTATAACCCTTAACTTCTGGTGTAGACCCTCTACACCTTAGCACTCCATCGGTGACATGAATAAGTATATTTTCATATTCTCAGAACCCAGCAGCACCTCACTCAGGTTTCAACTCAGGTTGCATGGCCTTATCACATAGTATTCCATACATAAGTTAAGTGCGTGTGTAACAGTATATCAAATATGCTAATGTACTGGTGTGAAGGCATCTGGGCAGCGGAGTAAAGTACTACTTAAGTCTTTTTTGGGGGTATCTGTACATTACTTCACTATTTATATTTGTTGGCTACTTTTACTTCACCACATTCCGAAAGAAAATAATGTACCGTTTACTCCATACATTTTCCCTGACACCCAAAATATATAAAATTGGCCCGTCTGGTTTAATATAAGGAATTTGAAATTATTAACACTTTCACTTTTGATACTTAAGTACATTTTAGCAGTTCCATTTACTTTTGATACTTTTTAAAAACCAAAAGCTTTTAGACTTTTACTCAAGTAGTATTTTACTTGGTGACTTCAGTAATTTTCTATTAAGGTATCTTTACATTACATCTTTACACTCAATTATGACTATTTAGCATTTCTTTCACATGACCCATCAATATAGACAAGTGTTTCTGGGTAAGTGTTATCTAATATTTATAAAATATTTTCTTCTGGAAACTTTCTGGTTACCTGGATTTTTTTCGTATTGTAGGCTACTACCACTTTTAGTCTTAATCTTTACTACACTACTCACTGTTTATCACATGACCTCACATTTGAATCCTTAAAGAGATGGGTGGGGCTGGCTTAAGAGGGTGTGAACAATGCTGAATGGTGTAGACAAAGGAGAACTCTCCAGTAGGTACCAAAATTATTCAAAGGCCCTTTTCTCAAAAGTGAGTTTACAAGTTTATCAACTTTCAAAGCAGAATTACTTTCCCACTGTTCCTCAAAAATGCAGTGTATTATATGTAAGACCGAATCTAGGTGGTAAGTCACATATATAGGGGGGAGGTCCATTGACACCCAGCGGTTCTAGTGTTAAGAAGTGTCTGGCCATCTGAGGATGAATGGCTGTTTGTTCCCAATCAATTTCTGAATGACATAATATATTCAATCTTGCACTTAATAAATCACAGGAATTAGTTTGAGCTCATTAGAGACTGGTAATTGGTGACGCAAAGTTTGCTCTTTGTTGATATTCGCTCCCTGACAGTTAAACTGACCTTTTTGCAGAGTTGTGACTTTTTAGCACAGTTAACCTACACAATAGATGGACAGGGACTGAGGGTAAAGGAGCCAAAGAGTGGTCCAAGACACTATTTCAGCTTCCTTAGAAGCTAATTCTAACTTCCACCTAATTTTCACTTAGTTATGCAGTGATGTCAATGGGAGACAAACTGAAAATTCGACTTAAGTGGACGTTGGGATTCAGCCATTATTGAATGGAATGAGGGGATTTCTATGTCATCAGTCCTATATATGTTGATGGTGGAGGTCAATGGAATGGAATGTTTGGAGAGCCTATTGAGTTTGAGCACCCTAGACTTAAATAGCCTGTCTAATGCCAACACCGCATTAAATCTGCACCAAAGTAGTTGGGAGGAGACGCAAATCACGGCTAAATGAATGGTGGCTTTTGTGATGAAAGTGAGTAGGTGATTATCAAATGGCTCAGTGGGTGTCTTGGGCAGAGCCATGAGTGGACAATGATGAGTGGACAGTCCTTGTTTTGAGACACCACACTAGGGAAGTGGGTGATGTTACTCACTTGACTTCACAGGAGTGGACACTCAGGTCCTTGTGCAGAAGACCACTGGTGAGGTTATAGACCAGAACTGACCCATTACTCGTACCTGTGGACAGACAAAGAGAGACGTATACAGTTATAATAGGAGCAAATCCTAACTTACCTGAAGTCAGATTTCTACATCTAAGTCTCCCATCAATTTCTGAATTTACCCCCCAATAAAAGAGTTACTGATGGAGGCACATTAACATTACTAATACAATTACTAAATGTATATAAATTGGAGCAATAGTGTGCGGCAGGCCTAGAATTCACCGGCGGTATCGACGGCCCCCTTGTGTGGCCGTAATACCCACTAAAGAAAAGCCATGCCTTGCGGTCAGTTAGAATTCCCTTCTCCTGGCTGCCAATAGCCATGCTCCGAAGCACCTTTCATTCACATTGCTCTCTCAGGTATTTCAATACTTATTAGCCAATGCACGTCATGTGATCAGTACTTTTCACAGGCATCGCAGCTCCGAAGTACAAGTGAAGACAGACATATTGGGGATGTAACGGTGCGCCTCCTTATCGAACTCCGAGGTGCACATTGAAGATATTACGAAACTAACAGCAAAATCACTAGCCTTCAGTTTGTTCGGAAAGTATTTAGACCCCTTGACTTTTCACATATTGTTAGGCTACAACCTTATAAAATTGGTTAAATTGTATATTTTTCCTCATCAATCTACACAGAAGACCCCATAATGACAAAGCAAAAACTGTTTTTTAGAAATTGTTGCAAATTTATTCAAAATAAAACACTGAAATATCACATTTACGTAAGTATGCAGACCCTTTACTCTGTTGAAGTACCTTTGGCAGGGATTACAGACTCGACTCTTCTTGGGGATGATGCTACAAGCTGGGCACAACTGTACTTCGGGAGTTTCTCCCATTCTTCTCTGCAGATCCTCTCAAGCTCTGTCAGGTTGGATGGGGAGCGTTGCTGCACAGCTATTTTCAGGTATCTTCAGAGGTGTTAGATCGGGTTCAAGTCCGGCCACTTAAGAACATTCAGAGGCTTGTCCCAAAGCCAAACCTGCGTTGTTTTGGCTGTGTGCTTAAGGTCGTTGTCCTGTTGGAAGGTGAACCTTTGCCCCAGTCTGAGGTCCTGTGCGCTCTAGAACAGGTTTTCTTCAAGGATCTCTCTGTACTTTGCTCGGTTCATCTTTCCATCGATCCTGACTAGTCACCCAGTCCCTGCCGCTGATCCCCACAGCCTGATGCTGCCACCACCATGCTTCACCTGTCGTCTGTAGCTTGTGAGGTATGGAAACACTTTGTTGCTTTTATGGATTTTGTCTTGTTGGTTTTGTGCTATTTTGCTCTGTCTGCATGCTACGTCTTGCGTGTCCGATGTTGCTCTGCGTGTGCTCACTGCTCACTGATTGTCTGTATTGTTACTGTAATTGTTTTTAAAAACCTGCCAGGGACTGTGGTTGAAAATTAGCCTGCTGGCTAAAACCGGCACTTTTACTGAAACGTTGATTAATGTGCACTGTCCCTGTAAAAATAAAAACAAACATCTTAGGTTTCCTCCAGACGTGAAGTTCTCTCATTCAGGCCAAAAAGTTCAATCTTGGTTTCATCAGACCAGAGAATGATGTTTCACATGGTGTGAGAGTCATTTAGGTGCCTTTTGGCTAACTCCGTGCGGGCTGTAATGTTCCTTACACTGAGGAGTGGCTTCCATTTGGCCACTCTACCATAAAGGCCTGATTGGTGGAGTGCTGCAGAGATGGTTGTCCTTCTGGAACTTCTGGAACTATAGCTCTGTCAGAGTGAACATCGGGTTCTTGGTCACCCCTTCTCCCCCGATTGCTCAGTTTGGACGGGCGGCCAGCTCTAGGAAGAGTCTTGGTGGTTCCAAACTTCATTCATTTAAGAATGGAGGCCACTGTGTTCTTGGGGACCTTCAATACTGCAGAAATGTTTTGGTACCCTTCCCCAGATCTGTGCCTCGACACAATCCTGTCTCTTAGCTCTACAGACAATTCATTCTATCTCACGGCTTGGTTTTTGCTCTGACATGCACTGTCAACTGTGGGACTTTATATAGACAGGTGTGTGCCTTTCCAAATTATGTCCAGTCAATTTAATTTCCCACAGGTGGACTCCAATCAAGTTGAAGAAACATCAAGGACAATCAATGGAAACAGCTACATTTCAAGTCTCATAGCAAAGGGTCTGAATACTTACGTAAATAAGGTATTTCTGTTTTGTATTTTTAATACATTATTTATTTAACACATTTTATAGCACGGCTGTATTTGTATTTATAATGGATCCCCATTAGCTGCTGCCAACTCTTCCCGGGGTCCGGCAAAATTAAGGCAGTTATAAAAATACATTCATTACATAATTCACAACACACTAAGTATGTGCCCTCGGCCCATACCCCACTACCACATACACTCCCGTTCAAAAGTTTGGGGTCACTTAGAAATATCCTTGTTTTTGAAAGAAAAGCCATTTTTTTACCCATTAAAAATAACAGCAAATTGATCAGAAATACAGTGTAGACATTGTTATTGTTGCAAATGACTATTGTAGCTGGAAACGGCTGATTTTTAATGGAATATCTACATAGGCGTACAGAGGCCCATTATCAGCAACCATCACTCCTGTGTTCCAATGGCACATTGTGGTAGGTAATCCAAGTTTGTCATTTTAAAAGACTAATTGATCATTAGAAAACCTTTTTGCATTTATGTTAGCACAGCTGACACAGGTAGTGTATCTACAACACAAAATCCATGTTTACGTGTGTGTGTGTGTGTATGTGTGTGCGTGTGCGTGTGTTATCATGTGTGTGTATGCATGTGTGTGTTGCTTCACAGTCCCCGCTGTTCCATAAGGTGCATTTTCATCTGTTTTTTAAATCTGATTCTACTGCTTGCATCAGTTACCTGTAACGTAACAAAATGTGGAAGGGAAGGGTTCTGAATACTTTTAGACTAACCTTTAGTTTTCCACAGTAGAGATTTGTATACATTTTGCCGTCTGTCTCTGACATTTGCAGCATTGTTTCAATATTCAAATTTGATCTCCAGCTGTCTAATAGTAATGAGCGTGTCGGGACTACCGAGATCCTGTCGGGCTGTATCACCGCCTGGTACGGCAACTGCTCCGCCCATAACCGTAAGGCTCTCCAGAGGGTGGTGTGGTCTGCACAACGCATCACCAGGGGCAAACTACCTGCCCTCCAGGACACCTACACCACCCGATGTCACAGGAAGGCCAAAAAGATCATCAAGGACAACAACCACCCGAGCCACTGCCTGTTCACCCCGCTATCATCCAGAAGGCGAGGTCAGTACAGGTGCATCAAAGCAGGGACCGAGAGACTGAAAAACAGCTTATCTCAAGGCCATCAGACTGTTAAATAGCCATCACTAGCCGGCTTCCACCCGGTTACGCAACCCTGCACCTTAGAGGATGCTGCCCTATATACATAGACTTGGAATCACTAGCCACTTTAATAATGGAACACACTAGTTACTTTAATAATGCCTACACATACTGCTTTACTCATCTCATATGTATATATTGTATTCTATTCTACTGTATTTTAGTCAATGCCATTCTGACATGGCTCGATCTAATATTTATATATTTCTTAATTTCATTATTTTACTTTTAGATGTGTGTATTGCTGTGAATTGTTAGATACTACTGCACTGTTGGAGCTAGGAACACAAGCATTACGCTACACCCGCAAAAAAAATATATACTTTATATATACTACAAAATATAAAGTATATACCGAGTTTCCATGAAACAGAGTATGTTACAATCCCTGAAGTCTCTCTGGAAGGAGATCCTGGCCTGTGTTCGATGATCAATCCTGGACACAAGGGCCGGGATGATATCAGTATCAAAATAGTATTGTGGCAAAGAAACCAAACACCAAGTTGATTCAACTTATTTAGGAAAACAGCCCTAATGTTGGAAACAAACATTATCTTGTCATCCAAGGTTAAATGTAGTTATTTTCAAGCTATAGCACACAATATGTTACATAAGTCTGTATTTTACAGGACCAAAGACTTGCGTCTGCTTCGTGTTTAAATGTTTGCCATGGAAGAAATATTGTGTTACTGGTATAGTCACAGCCCTACTGTACACCCAGTCTGGACTGATTGATTGGTGCGGCAGTAACTGTCGCAGCCAACACGAGCATGATTGAATTAGATCACTCAGGGGAAAACAATTATCCCCCACTGTCACCAATCATCCTTCTCTCATACCGGGATATACTGTATTAACACCTTAATACACAAGGGGGTGCAAAAAACAACATTGGGTGTCTATTACCAGAATGCTAACAAAATTAGCACAAGTAATAGCGAATTTAAAGAGTCTGCTAGCTAAAAATGCTAACGAGCGCAAAGGACAATAAACAAGTTGCAAAGACAGACAATCCAGCTTATGAAGTTATACTTAAACTCAGCAAAAAAATAAACATCCCTTTTTCAGGACCCTATCTTTCAAAGATAATTCCTAAAAATCCAAATAACTTCACAGATCTTCATTGTAAAGGGTTTATACACGGTTTCCCATGCTTGTTCAATGAACCATAAACAACTGTGGAATGGTCGTTAAGACACTAACAGCTTACAGACGGTAGGCAATTAAGGTCACAGTTATGAAAACATTAAAGAGGCCTTTCTACTGAAAAACACCAAAAGAAAGATGCCCAGGGTCCCTGCTCATCTGCGTCAATGTACCTTAGGCATGCTTCAAGGAGGCATAAGTACTGCAGATGTGGCCAGGGCAATAAATTGCAATGTCCGTACTGTGAGACGCCTAAGACAGCGCTACAGGGAGACGGGACGGATAGCTGATCTTCCTCGCAGTGGCAGACCACGTGTAACACCACCTGCACAGGATCGGTACATCCGAACATCACACCTGCGGGACAGGTAAAGGATGGCAACAACTGCCCGAGTTACACCAGGAACGCACAATCCCTCCATCAGTGCTCAGACTGTCCGTAATAGGCTGAGAGAGGCTGGAGTGAGGGCTTGTAGGCCTGTTGTAAGGCAGATCCTCACCAGACATCACCGGCAACAACGTCACCTATTGGCACAAACCCACCGTCACTGGACCAGACAGGACTAGCAAAAAGTGCTCTTCACTGACAAATCGCGGTTTTGGTCTAACCAGGGGTGATGTTTGGATTTGCGTTTATTGTCGAAGGAATGAGCGTAACGAGGCCTGTACTCTGGAGCAGGATCGATTTGGAGGGTCCGTCACGGTCTGGGGCGGTGTGTCACAGCATCAACGGACTGAGCGTGTTGTCATTGCAGGAAATCTCAAAGCTGTGCGTTACAGGGAAGACATCCTCCTCCCTCATGTGGTACCCTTCCTGCAGGCTCATCCTGACATGACCCTCCAGCATGACAATGCCACCAGCCATACTGCTCGTTCTGTGCGTGATTTCCTGCAAGACAGGAATGTCAGTGTTCTGCCATGGCCAGCGAAGAGCCCGGATCTCAATCCCATTGAGCACGTCTGGGACCTGTTGGATCGGAGGGTGAGGGCTAGGGCCATTCCACCCAGAAATGTCCGGGAACTTGCAGGTGCCTTGGTGGAAGAGTGGGGTAACATCTCACAGCAAGAACTGGCAACTCTGGTGCAGTCCACGAGGAGGAGATGCACTGCAGTACTTCATGCAGCTGGTGGCCACACCAGATACCGACTGTAACTTTTGATTTTGACCACCCCTTTGTTCAGGGACACATTAAATTTCTGTTCGTCACATGTCTGTAGTACTTGTTCAGTTTATGTCTCAGTTGTTGAAACTTATGTTCAAACAAATGTTTGCTGAAAATAAAACGCAGTTGACAGTGAGGAAATTCTTTTTTTGCTGAGTTTATATCAGCAAGAGCTACCGAACGTCATTTTTGGTGAGTTTGGACATATACAAGCGAATGTGAGAGAGACATTGATCAAATAAACGAGGTTTTGATGCATGCTTGTCTGAAGGAAGCAGCATGTGTAGGCTACACACTGTGTCTGTGTGGAGTATGGGGCAATGGGCCTACCCTGCTCTGCTCAGAAGAGGGGAGGGAATAAGACAGACCATAACGGAGAAGAGAAAATACGCAAGGAAATCAAGATAGCGGCAGCTGTACAAATAACTTTGACTTCTCAAACACGGCAGAAAGCTAACACAATATGACGCCCCATCACCTTGTCCGTTCAGCCACTAATTCTGCAAACCCCATTCGGTTAAACTTAGGGGCTGCGTTAATGTAGAATTCTGCATTTTTCACACAGGAAAAAAAGAGAAAACAAGAAATATCTTCATGCGTTCTGTAAACGCAGATGTAAACTGCTTCTTATTGCAATTTCTGCTCAGCATCAAACTAATTTTGTGCTTCAGTTGCACTTCACTCAGATGAGAATAAACAAACGGGCATTCTATCAGCAGACAGCACTGACTGATGTGTAGCTACTTCTCTCAGGTACTTTTCAGTTTGCTAGCCTACTTTTCTCTGATAAAACGCAAGATTTACTTTAAGAAAAACAGAAATATTATGGCCGTGCATTGTTTTTTGCAAAAAATACCTTGCTTTTTTTATTGCAAGCCCATTTACTTGCGTGACTGCCAGCCAAATAGCGTTGCACTTCTGTTGTCAACTGATGAAAATGAAACTATTTACTGCCAGTGTTGCACTAATTAATTTTCTGTGAAGGAAAACTATAGTTGAATATCCCTGATTACTCTATTGATGCAAAAAAAAACACAACCCGTCAATACACAACAGGACACAGCTGCTCCCGCTTCTCCAGTTGTGCCATTTACAGTTGTGACTGACTCAACTGTTGTGGGGAAATATAGTAAGCTTCATAATGTTAAAGTAATGAGACAAGTGAAATAAAAACGGGATCTGCTTCATCTCCTAAGGTATTGCACAAGTTGACTGCAGGTATTTACTTTAAAGTAGCTATGAATATTAAAATGTGTTATTAAACTTCAAAAGGGATAGTTTATTAAAACTACCTGATGGTTTAGAACCTAAGGAAAAAATGGCAAACAGATGTACATGAAGAAATAGAAGAGAACCATTGGTCACAGATATGTGAAAATGTTCATACCTGCTCCTACAACCTAATATAGTGACTGGACCGGGGCACGCGCGTATGTCCGCATGCGCCATCGTGCGCATGTTGATATTGTAGATCCACACCAGACGCGATCAGGATACGCAGGTTGAAATATCAAAACAAACTTTGGGACAGGTTCGGAACACATGAAACATTCATGCTAGCTAACTTGCTGTTGCTAGGTAATGTGTCCTGGGACATAAACATTAGGTTGTTATTTTACCTGAAATGCACAACGTCCTTTTTTTCTGGATGTTTGTAGAATTTTGACCCATTTTGAGTTACACAAAATTGTGTGTTCTCTACCACAGATTAAAGGGGAAACCTAGTTAGTTTCTAGTAATCTCTCCTCCTTCAGTCTTCTTCCACTGTGGACTTTATATGATGGTTGGCAACCAACTTTAAGGTGCATTACAACTACCCACTGGAATGGAGGGTGGACCTCAGTCCATCTTTCAATCACCCACATGGGTATATTCTCCTAAAAAACAAATGAGGAGGTGGGAGAAGTGGGACTTGCAGAGAGTCAAGGGTGAAAAATAAAACAAAGTTATATTTCAGCGCCTGGCTACGCATTCAGCCAGTTGGTCTGCGCATGCTCTGAGGACACGGCTAGGGATGCCGTCTGGGCCGGCAGCCTTGCGAGGGTTAACACTTTTAAATGTTTTACTCACATTGGCTGCGGTGAAGGAGAGCCCGCAGGCATTGGTAGCGGGCCGTGTCAGTAGCACTGTATTGTCCTCAAAGCGAGCAAAGAAGTTGTTTAGTTTGTCTGGGAGCAAGACATTGGGGTCAGCAACGGGGCTGGTTTTCTTTTTGTAGTCCGTGATTGACTGTAGATCCTGTCACATACCTCTCGTGTCTGAGCCGTTGAATTGCGACTCTACTTTGTCTCTATACTGACGTGTAGCTTGTTTGATTGCCTTGCGGAGGGAATAGCTACACTGTTTGTATTCGGTCATGTTTCCGGTCACCTTGCCCTGATTAAAAGCAGTGGTTTGCACTCTGTTTTGCGCGAATGCTACCATCAATCCACGGTTTCTGGTTGGGGAAGGTTTTAATATTTGCCGTGGGTACATCACCGATGCACTTGCTAATAAACTCGCTCACCGAATCAGCGTATACATCAATGTTGTTGTTCAACGCTATCAGGAACATATCCCAGTCCACGTGATCGAAGCAATCTTGAAGCGTGGAATCAGATTGATCGGACCAGTGTTGAACAGACCTGAGCACGGGCGTTTTCTGTTTTAGTTTCTGTCTATAGGCTGATTTGCCGAAAGGAGGGCGAGGGAGGGCTTTGTATGCGTCGTGGAAGTTAGAGTAACAACAATCCAGGATTTTGCAGGCCTGGGTCGCGCATTCGATATGCTGATAAAATTTAGGGAGCCTTGCTTTTAGATTAGCCTTGTTAAAATCCCCAGCTGCAATAAATGCAGCCTCAGGATGTGGTTTCCAGTTTACAGAGTCCAATGAAGTTCATTCAGGGCCGTTGAGGTGTCTGCTTGGGGGGGGGGGGGGGGGGGGGTATACACGACTGATTATAATCTAAGAGAATTCTCTTGGTAGATAATGCGGTCGGCATTTGATTTTAAGGAATTCTAGGTCAGGTGAACAAAGGACTTGGGTTCCTGTATGTTATGATCATACCACGACTCGTTAATCATAAGGCATACACCCCCGCCCTTCTTCTTACCAGAGAGATGTTTGTTTGTCGGCACGATGCGTGAAGAAACCAGGTGGCTGTACGGACTCTGATAACGTATCCCGAGTGAGCCATGTTTTCGTGAAACAGAGAACGTTACAATCTCTGATGTCTCTCTGAAAGGCAACCCTTGCTCGGATTTCGTCTACCTTGTTTTCAAGAGACTGGATATTGGCAAGTAGTATACTCGGGAGCGGTGGGCGATGTGCCCGTCTACGGAGCCTGGCCAGAAGACTGGGATCCGCTGGGATCCGATCCATTGTCCTGGGTGGTGGACCAAACAGAGGAACTGCTTAGGGAAAGTCATATTCCTGGTCATAATGTTGGTAAGTTGACGTTGCTCTTAAACCCAATAGTTCCTCCCGGCTGTATGTAATAAGACTTAAGATTTCCTGGAGTAACAGTGCAAGAAAAAATACATTAAAAAAACAAAATACTACATAGTTTCCTAAGAACGCAAAATGAGGAGACCATCTCTGTCGGCGCCAGAAGTGTAGTCTGTATGTAGTCAATACGAAGTTCAAAACTGCCTCTGGAAGAAACATCAGCACAATAACTGTTCGTCAGGAGCTTCATTAAATGGGTTTCAATGGCCAAGCAGCCACACACAAACCTAAAATCACCATGTGCAATGCCAAGCGTTGGCTGGCTCGCCACCATTGGACCATTGGAGTGATGAATCACGCTTCACCATCTGTCAGTCTGATGGACGTATCTGGGTTTGGTGGATGCCAGGAGAACGCTACTTACCCCAATACATAGTGCCAACTGTAACATTTGGAGGAGGAGGAATAATGGTCTGGTGCTGTTTTTCATGGGTCGGGCTAGGCCCCTTAGCTCCAGTGAAGGGAAATCTTAACGCTACAGTATACAATGACATTCTAGGTCTGTGCTTCTAACTTTGTGGTAACAGTTTGGGGAAGGCCCTTTCTTATTTCAGAATGACAATGCCCCTGTGCACAAAGCGAGGTCAATACAGACATGGTTTGTCGAGATCGTTGTGGAAGAACTTGACTGGCCTGCACAGAGCCCTGACCTCAACCCCATCAAACACCTTTAGGATGAATTGGATCGCCGACTGCAAGCCAGGCCTAATTGCCCAACATCACTAATGCTCTTGTGGCTGAATGGAAGCAAGTCCATTGTGTCTAGGAATTTATATACATCCATCTCCAAGATTATGTTTTTGGGAATTGTAAATATTGGTGATCAAATTGCTGTATAGCTAAAAATGTATAGCCATCAGTTGGAAAGCCTTACATCCACCCTCAATAACAACCTGGAGGACTGAACTGTGTAGCTACATCCAATTAGACTCTGTACATTACAAAACCAAAGATGAACCAGACACATTCCACAGTTTGGAAACAGTATGCTGACTATCTTAGAGGATGTTTTGTATAGTTGCTGTTTTTGTGATGTATGTGAAGAAGAAAAAAAAACACTGTCAATTGAACACCGAAATTCCCGAAAGGTCCAACCAAAATTTGACTTCCGGTTTACCAACCCCTCCGAAAGACACACATGCATTTACAGGTTGGAGATGTTAGAGCAGCGGGCTGCCAAACTGGCCACTTGTGGAGCAGTTGTTGGGGAGGTTAAGTGCCTTGCTCAAGGGCACAACGGCGGGCAACGGCATTAAGGATTTCGATACCAGCAACCCTGGCATGCCAGCTCACTTTCAGACAGATTTTCCCCTTCAGACCCGGGATTCGAACTGGCAACCCTCTGTGGGGAAAAAATGCTAGATGCTACTTGCTGCTCCTAACTAAACTAAACATAAAGCACTGTTGTGGCGGAAAAAGATAACTGAACCGAAATAGCACCGTAACAGCAAGTGTGCACACCAGATAACACTCAAGAATACGCAACTTCTCCAAACCGTGATGTATGCAAACCTGCATCCATTTTAGTCATTTAGCAGACAATCTTATCCAGAGCGACTTACAGGAGCAATTAGGGATAAGTATCTTCCTCAAGGGCACAGACAGATGTTTCACATAGTCGTCTCTGTGATTCGCCCTTTCGTTTACTGGCCCACAAAGCTCTTAACCGCCAGGTTACCTGCTGCATGCACATAAACAAATATAGGCCTTTACCGAATTATTCCTAATTGTGTCTAGCTTCAACTAGCTACCTTCTGACTTTGATGCTGTATGTAATACATAATCATGATTTTTGACAACGTAGGGGCAATGCTCTCTTCTCATATGTCCAGTGTAATTCTACAAACAACCAAAGACTACCTCATCTCTCTCTCCCTCCCACCCTCCCTCTCTTCTCCTGCTTTATCTGTATTAACGCAATCTATTCGCCAGGCTGTGTGCCAGTCGTCTCAGGGGTGTTCATAATAGAAGAAAATGAACTTTCAGATGAAGAGATCCATCTTGCGCGTCATTTGGAGAGATCACAGCCAACTGAGATGAGCCGTCATCTCCTTACAGTAGGCCTACATCATAATCCTGCTTTATGTTACACAATCCTTACTGAATCAATAATGCCCGAGGGGTTTTGGTATATGGCCAATATACCTTGCTAACGGATATTCTTTATGCACGACACAGCCCTTAGGGTTAGGGTTATATTGGCTGTATACCACAAACCCCAGAGGTGCCTTATTGCTATTATAAACCTGTTAGCAACATAATTAGACCAGTAAAATGAAATGTTTGTCATTCCTGTGGCATACGGTCTGATATCAGCATTCAGGGCTCAAACCACCCAACTTAAACAAATCCTTTTAGCACTCAGACATGCTGACATTGTACAGTTTTACATCATAACATGCCTCAAGTAGTCATTTTGTAATTGTGTCTTCTGTGATAAAAACGCATTTAGATTGAAACTGCTGGGGGGGAAGTTAGCTAATGTTACCAAACTTCCACCATCAGTCTGAGTTCACCATCTCAGCTAGCTACATTTCAGATGGAGTTAGATCACTAAAAAGCAGCACGCAGACAGACCAGGGATGGAATTTACAAAGCATCTCAGCAGTCGTTTCACCCCAGGACCCAAGAGGTATTACAGTCAATGCTTATGAATTTACATAACTCAATGACACTAACAATAGTTGAATTGTTCAGCAACATGTGCAGTGCATGCTAGCAAGGCTTTGGTGATAAATGGTACATAATGTAATGCATACTGTGACATGGGCCCGGATGGTGACACAGATCTTCTTCAAGCTGCCTGAATGAATACTGGGTCCTTCAGTAGTTCCGGAAGCAAGGGCCTTACCTGGGAGTACAGCAACAGTCTCTCTCTCCATTCTGTCAACATGTATTGTATGTATTACCACTCAAATTCATTTGAACTGCTACAGATGTAAGCACTGACTTACATTCACGTTGTCTACTTGTCCCATTCTTTAATCTTGTCTGGAAAAGGGATATATATATATTTTAGTTGACACCTGTGTGATTTGCCTGATATACATTAATAAAATTCAAATCACTCTGGACATGACTTGCATTTATTTTAGACCTTTTGAATCAAAAGCTCTCAGTATTTGTCTTTAATGTTTAACTTACCACAGAAGTCAGTAAAAACGTGAAGACCAAAGTGACAAACATGCTATGAAAAAGTTAGTTTTGTAATCTTACAACAACAAAAGTGTTTATACAAAACTTATTTTGTCATGCCAAAATGAGGCCATTGAACAACTTGAGTCCTTCCTCAGGGAATAGTCTGCGGATAGCTGAAAACAGGGTGGCAGGTTTTTTTTTTTTTTATGTACTGCTCTAGAGCTCCACAGCCCAGCTCACTCAACTGGGGATGGACATGTTAGGTTAAATTAAAGTCTGGGAGACATTTACAGGGAGAGAGCATGAGTTTTGGAGTGAGTAGAGTAAATCCAATCCAACCACTGGCCCTGGATAATACGCTATGTCATCACACAGGCAGACTGCCACAGTGAAGAAGGTTTACAAAGTGTATCGGGAATACTATTATGAGTGGAGCCTATCTCTCTGTGCTCTGGAGAGATCACATGTATTTGGTCACAATCTCTTTGACAGGGAGTTACTCCAGGAGTAGACCGGTGTATTGTGCATAGGGCTTCTCCACTCCTTACACTGGATGAGTGGAGTATTAGCTCTTGTAACGGTATCATGCAACGTAAAGAAAAAATAAGTGGAGTGCTCCATGTTCCTGCTGGTAGCATCTCATTCACATACTCATAATGGTTTACCACCACCACAGCTCCGCCCCTTTCATTTTTATTTAACTAGACAAGTCTCTGAGTCAGAATTCTTAACCATTATGCACTATCAAAGTGGAATATATATATATTTTTTTTAAACATCCAATGCTTGTCTCTGTTCTTTAGGGAGATTATTACTCTTCCCGTTTCTTACTCAAAATCTGTGACAACTTTTTCCACCAATCTGAAATATGTTTTCTAGGGAGGGATCTCGGTTTCTGGGCGGACTAAAGGTGGATTTGGCTCGAAAAGGGGTATACATTCTGTGGAAAATGTAATTCTCTATTTTGTCATTGTCTGAACACTCGTCTCACACATACTTCGACACATCCACATTTGGACTCATCATTTATGGGACAAAAGAACTCCCTAAATCTCAATGTACGAAAGAATTTCTGAAACTCTATTGTGGTGTCAAAGTCATTACATGATGCAGTGGGGACGAAAGATAAACCTTTACTCAAGGCCAACTCACATGAAGTGGTGAAGGGACGTGAAGAAAGGTTAATTGCATTGACTGCGTGTCCAATAGCAGCCTTGCTCCTCTGTTCTTCTTGACCCTCCAACACTTCTTCCACGTTCGCGGTGCTGCCGACCCGTGTTGGCCCATTCAGGTTATCCTCTTCCCCCTCACTCGCCGGGGATTCCCTCTCCACAGATACACCTCATTCTGTTCATAGTCATTGGAGTGCCGCTCAAACTTCTAATCTTCCTCGCTCTGATGTCCTGCTCCAGGTCAGTCTTGAATTTCAACAGTGTGCTCTCCATATTTCGGAGTTTCTCCGAGTGAGTTATTGCTGCGCAGTTGTGATCTCCCGCTTGTATCTTCTCACGTATTCCACCCAGTCGCTCAGTTATTTCCTGGATAATGAGAGCCATGAGATCAAATGAGCATTTGTTCGTAATTTGGCACCACTGGTCACAGAAATTCTCATTGTCTCCGCCGATTGTGGGTGCCCTCTGGATTCGTAGGCCTCGTGGGATCCATTTCTTGCGCAAAAAGTCGCTCAAAGTGACGGTGTGAAGACGCATACGTGTCTCTGTCATACAGGTGTTTCAGTCTCTTTTGGTCGTGATTCCGTTGTTTCAACTGGATCAACATGATTGTCAAACAAATAGTCTCATCATAATACGGCCATAATCTTCTGTTGTGAATTCAAATGTGTCACGGAGGTTGAAATGCTCTTCGATTTGATTTTCCATCTCAGGTCCACAACCAAATGGCGGTGCGTAATGGAGTCTTGCAGTTTGGAGTGCCGTATGAAAAGGACGTAGCGCCTATAGAAAGGTTTGTGGTCATACGCACATCCTTAAAAACATAGGCGCTGGGCTAATAAAGAATACTAGTATAGAAGAAGGCCCCCATTTCCCCCCATCTCCCAACAGTAGGGCCTGATCCGCTCCTTATTCCAAAAGTTGAAAGTGCCAAGCTGATAATCACCCCGACAAAATGCCACAAAACTGAACCTAAACTATACCGAAACAAATTTCACACATAACAGATGAAATAGATGTAAGTAAAGTGATGACGGTGAGAAAGGGGGAGAACTGGTGAGTTGATGAGCGAGCGGAAGTGAACAATGCATAATTACGTCATCACCAATTGTGAAAAAAGAACAGGGTGGCCCATTCTATTTTACTGATCAATTCTAATTCTAATCTTAAAATGGTATGTATCCTATATTAGTCTACCGAATCAAAGTGGTCTCATAAGTCTACTCTGGCCTACTGGAAGTAGGCTACACAGTGAGAGCGTGCGTAATTGTACATGCTGACCGACTTTCAACGTCTGGGAAAATATCCACGTCGGGCAGCAAGTGAGCAAGTGTTGTAGAATGTGGTGATAGGGTTCGTAGAATCTTACCATGGCAAGGGGAGAAATGTCACCATGGACAGTTTCTTCACTTCACTGGCAAACAATTTGCTTGCATAGAACACAAGTTTGGCTGGCACCATGAACAAAGAGAGACAGGAGCTTCCTCCCTCTGCACAAAATAAGGCATCTGCTCAGCCGTTGTACTCCACAACAGTGCTGAAGAATAACAAGACAACGGGAAGACAATGAAGAGACAACTGGAGACTACACACTACAACCAAACAACGGTATCTCAAAGTGTGTCAAGCAAGTGAGTTACGAAAATTGTATCAACAGCTAAATGAAATCCAACTGATGCCATTGCGTGAAGATGCACACAATAAGCACGAGCTGACAATAGGACTATTTTTGACTGCTGTCATATCAACTTATATTCATTATAATGCCATTATTGCTTTTGTGCCGAGTTTAACAATTTATCAAGGCCACTTGACGCTTATAATGATGTTTAGGCTACTGATGTTTTATAATTTCACCATGCGTCTTGGTGGTTGGGGTATTTTTATTTTGTCGTTATAAAAAGAAGCTGTTACCGTGTTCCAACACAGACTTTCTGTTTCATAGTTGTAAGAATGGCTGCTCATTAGCTTGAAAAGGGGTCCATTCAAGTGTTAAAGGGAGATTTGAGGTATGAGCAAGCATCTATCCAGTCGTGTGTGTGTGTGTGTGTGTGTGTAGTGTATTTAAATCCATCCCAAGTACAGGGTCACACTGATCTGCAGTACTCACCCACAGCCAGTAGAGGCTGGTAGTGGTTGATGTTCTTGGTGGTCAGTGGGGGGCACATCCTCAGGGCGAAGGGGGGCAGGGGAAGCCCCGACAGTAGCCCCGTCAATAGGAACTTCAGCTGTACCTCCTGCTGCAGTGAGGGGGGCGGTGGGTCTGCTCCTGAAACCAAACTCTGACCTGGATATACACCAACACACAGGATGGAAAGGGTTAACAGAGATCTCACCGTTTTAGAAGGAGCAGGACTCAATCTCTCTTGGAGCTCATTACAGAAATAATAAATAATTCAGTTCTATTTCCCAAGCCACAGTTTACACCCACCATTGCTAGGGGTTGTGTTCAATGGTTGTTGATCATTAGTAGACAACCATTTTCAGGTCTTGCCATATATTTTCAAGTAGGTTTAAGTTAAAACTAACTCGGCCACTCGAGAACATTCACTGTCTTCTTGGTAAACAACTCCAGTGTAGATTTGGTATTGCGTTTTAGTTTATTGTCTTGCTGAATTCATGTAAATTCATATAGTGTGCCTTGTTGTAAAAAGGATGTAAGTTTTGGAATAGTTGTAATCTGTACAGGCTTCCTTCTTTTCACCGTGTCAATTAGTTTAGTATTGTGGAGTAACTATAATGTTGTTGATCCATACTCCGTTTTCTCCTATCAAAGCCATCAAACTCTGTACATGTTTTAAAGTCACCATTGGCCTCATGGTGAAACCCTGAGCGGTTTCCTTCCTCTCGGCCAAGTGAGTTAGGATCTTTGTATCTTTGTAGTAACTGGGTGTATTGATACACCATCCAAAGTGTAATTAATAACTTCACCATACTCAAAGGGATATTCAATGTCTGCTTTTTTTCTAACTTTTTTTTAACCCATTGGTAAGTATTGAAAACCCTCCCTGGTCTTTGTGGTTGAATCTGGGTTTGAAATTCACTGCTCGTCTGAGGGACCTTACAGATAATTGTTTGTGTGTAAATTCATATATTGTGCCTTGTTATTGCTGATAGACAACAATACTTTTTTCATCTCTTCCACATTCACTTTACAGAATTCAAAATTACAATGCTTGTCTTGTATCCTTGGATGTGTAGGGTCAGTGTTTGTTGCTGGCATTTCATGCCTAAGTTTGTTCATTTTGCCAAAGAAAAAATCATTAAAGTCGTAGGCAATATCGGTTGGTTTTATGATTAATGAGCCATCTGATTCAATGAATGATGGAGCTGAAATTGCTTTTCCCCCCCAAATTTCACTTAAGGTGCTCCAAAGCTTTTCAAAATCATTCCGTATGTCATTTATCTTTGTTTCATATTGTAGTTTCTTATTTTTATTCAGTTTAGTCACGATTTCTCAATTTGCAATATGTTTGCAAATCGGTTGTGCAGGCAAACTTTTTTGCCATTCCTTTTGCCTCATCCCTCTTCAACCACACAATTTTTCAATTGATCATCAATCCATGGGGATTTAACAGTTTTTAAAGTCATTTTCTTAATAGGTGAATGCTTATTAGTAACTGGAATAAGCAATTTCATAAATGTGTCAAGTGCAGTGGCTGGTTGCTCCTCATTACACACCACTGACCAACTAATATTCTTTACCTCAACAACATAGGAATCACTACAAAACGTATTGTATGACCTCTTATACACTATATTAGGCCCAGCCTTTGGAACTTTGGTTTTCCTAGATATGGCTACTATATTGTGATCACTACATCCGATGGATCTGGATACTGCTTTCAAGCTAATTTCTGCAGCATAAGATGTCATCAATACATGTTGATGATTTGCTTTCTGCGCTGTTTGTAACTACCCTGGTAGGTTGATAGATAACATGAACCAGGTTGCAGGGATTGGTTACAGTTTGAAGATGTTTCTTGAGTGGGCAGCTTGATGAAATCCAGTCAATATTTAAAATGACCCAGAAAATATACCTCTGTTGATATCACACAGATGATCAAACATGTCACACGTTATCCAGATACTGACTGTTAGCACTTGGTCAATAGCAGCTTCCCACCAGAATGGGCTTTAGGTGAGGCAGATGAACCTGTCGCCATACAACTTCAACAGTTTTTAACATGAGATCCTCTCTAATCTTTACAGGAATGTGGTTCTGAATATAAACAGCAAAACCACCATTGGCATTTGAATTTTTTCTGTAAATGTTATAACATTGTATTGCTACCACTGTATCAAAGGTATTATCTAAGTGAGTTTGAGATGGAATATGAATGTAATCTGTTACTAGCAAATTAATGATTTCATGAATATTGTTTATAAAGCCACATTTGTTAACATGGGCTATTTTGAGCACTTTTCTTCTGCGATGAATACTTATTTTTATTACTTTACTGGAAAGCTTAGCAGAAGTAGATATGTTAGTATAGGGTGAGCACACAGTGGACTTCCTAGGGCACACGTGCTCAATGCTAATAGTATTCTATTTCTGTAATCTGAATTTGGCACTCTGCAATTTCACCGGATGTTGTCGAGGTGGGTTGCTAGCGGCACGCCTGCGCCAAACAGGTTATCCCTTTCATGCCCTGCCTCCAGTTCACTTACCGATATCTGAACAAGAGAGCCTCATCGAAATTGCAACAAGATGTTCCGGTTCCGTGAAAATTTAATTGAATCAGAAGCCACTGCCAGATTTCTGGACAGGGATGCGCTCAGAGTATCCTGCCTTTGCAAATCGCGCTGTTAAGACACTGATGCCCTTTGCAACCACGTACCTGAAATTTCCATCCCTAACTATAACATTTTCTGACAAGATAGAACTACCAAAGGTGGCGGTGTTGCAATCTACTGCAGAGATAGCCTGCAGAGTTCTGTCTTACTATCCAGGTCTGTACTATCCAGGTCTGTACTGTTAAAAATCCATCTTTCCAGAAACAAGCCTTTTACTGTTGCCGCTTGCTTTTGACCACCCTCTGCCCCCAGCTGTGCCCTGGACACCATATGTGAATTGCTTGCCCCCCATCTTCAGAACTCGTGCTGCTAGGTGACCTAAACTGTGACATGCTTAACACCCCGGCCATCCTTCAATCTAAGCTTGATGCCCTTAATCTCACACAAATTATCAATAAACCCACCAGGTACAACCCCAAATCCGTAAACACGGGCACCCTCTTAGATATCATCCTAACCAACTTGCCCTCCAAATACACCTCTGCTGTTTTCAACCAAGATCTCAGCGATCACTGCCTCATTGCCTGCATCCGCAATGGATCTGCGGTCAAACAACAACCCCTCATCACGGTCAAACGCTCCTTAAAACACTTCAGCGAACAGGCCTTTCTAATCGACCTGGCCCGGGTATCCTGGAAGGATATTGACCTCCTCCCGTCAGTAGAGGATGCCTGGTTATTCATTAAAAGTGCCTTCCTCAACATATTAAACAAGCATGCAGCATTAAAAAAAAATAGAACCAGGAACAGATATAGCCCTTGGTTCTCTCCAGACCTTACAGCCCTTGACCAGCACAAAAACATCCTGTGGCGTTCTGCATTAGCGGCTAACAGCCCCCGTGATATGCAACTTTTCAGGGAAGTTAGGAACAAATATACGCAGGCAGTTAGGAGAGCTAAGGCTAGCTTTTTCAAGCAGAAATTTGCATCCTGTAGCAATAACTCCAAAAAGTTCTGGGACACTGTAAAGTCCATGGAGAATAAAAGCACCTCCTCCCAGCAGCTCACTGAACTGAGGCTAGGAAACACTGTCACCACCGATAAATCCACAATAATTGAGAATTTCAACAAGCATTTTTCTACAGCTGGCCATGCTTTCCACCTGGCTACCCCTACCCTGGTCAACTGCCCTGAACCCCCCACAGCAACTTGACCAAGCCTCCCCCCATTTCCCCTTCACCCAAATCCAGTCAGCTGATGTTCTGAAAGAGCTGCAAAATCTGGACCCCCACAAATCAGCCGGGCTAGACAATCTGGACTCTTTCTTTCTAAAATTATCTGCTGAAATTTTTGCAACCCCTATTACTAGCCTGTTCAACCTCTCTTTCATATCGTCTGAGATTCCCATTGATTGGAAAGCTACCGCGGTCATCCCCCTCTTCAAAGGGAGAGATCCAAACTGCTACAGACCTATATCTATTCTACCTTGCCTTTCTAAGGTCTTCGATAGCCAAGTTAACAAACAGATCACCGACCATTTCGAATCCCACCGTACCTTCTTCGCTATGCAATCGGGTTTCAGAGCTGGTCATGGGTGCACCTCAGCCATGCTCAAGGTCCTAAGCGATATCATAACCGCCATCAATAAGCGACATTACTGTGCAGCCGTATTCATCAACCTGGCTAAGGCTTTCAACTGTCAATCACAACATTCTTATTGGCAGACTCAACAGCCTTGGTTTCTCAAATGATTGCCTCGTCTGGTTCACCAACTACTTCTCTGATAGAGTTCAGTGTGTCAAATCGGAGGACCTGTTGTCCGGACCTCTGCCAGTCTCTATGGGGGTGCCACAGGGTTCAATTCTCAGGCCAAATCTCTTCTCTGTATATATCAATGATGTCGCTCTTGCTGCTGGTGAGTCTCTGATCCACCTCAACGCAGACGACACCATTCTGTATACCTCTGGCCCTTCTTTGGACACTGTGTTAACTAACCTCCAGATGAGCTTCAATGCCATACAACTCTCCTTCCGTGGCCTCCAACTGCTCTTAAATGCAAGTAAAACGAAATGCATGCTCTTCAACCGATCGCTGCCTGCACCTGCCCGCCCGCCCATCCAGCATCACTACTCTGGACGGTTCTGACTTAGAATATGTGGACAACTACAAATACCTAGGTGTCTGGTAGACTGTAAACTCTCCTACCAGACTCACATCAAACATCTCTAATCCAAAGTTAAATCTAGAATCGGCTTCCTATTTCGCAACAAAGCATCCTTCACTCATGCTGCCAAACATACCCTCGTAAAACTGACCATCCTACCGATCCTCGACTTCGGCGATGTCATTGCCAAAATAGCCTCCAACACTCTACTCAACAAATTGGATGCAGTCTATCCCAGTGCCATCCGTTTTGTCACCAAAGCCCCATATACTACCCACCACTGCGACCTGTATGCTCTCATTGGCTGGCCCTCGCTTCCTACTCGTCGCCAAACCCACTGGCTCCAGGTCATCTACAAGTCTCTGCTAGGTAAAGCCCCGCCTTATCTCAGCTCACTGGTCACCATAGCAGCACCCACCCGTAGCACGCGCTCCAGCAGGTATATCTCACTGGTCACCCCCAAAGCCAATTCTTCCTTTGGCCGCCTCTCCTTCCAGTTCTCTGCTGCCAATGACCGGATCGAACTGCAAAAATCACTAAAGCTGGAGACTCTTACCTCTCTCACTAGCTTTAAGCACCAGCTGTCAGAGCAGCTCACTGATCCCTGTACATAGCTCATCTGTAAATAGACCATCCAATCTACCTCATCCCCATACTGTATATATTTATTTACCTTGCTCCTTTGCACCCCAGTATCTCTACTGGCACATTCATCTTCTGCACATTCTACCATTCCAGTGTTAAACTGCTATATTGTAATTACTTCGCCACCATGGCCTATTTATTGCCTTACCTCTTTTATCCTACCTCATTTGCACATGCTGTATATATATTTTTTCTACTGTATTATTGATTGTATGTTTGTTTATTCCATGTGTAACTGTGTTGTTGTATGTGTCGAACTGCTTTGCTTTATCTTGGCCAGGTCGCAGTTGCAAATGAGAACTTGTTCTCAACTAGCCTACCTGGTTAAATAAAGGTGAAATTTACATTTTACATTTTACATTTACGTCATTTAGCAGACGCTCTTATCCAGAGCGACTTACAAATTGGAAAGTTCATACATATTCATCCTGGTCCCCCCGTGGGAAATGAACCCACAACCCTGGCGTTGCAAGCGCCATGCTCTACCAACTGAGCCACACGGGACGAAATAAAATAAACCTATGTGAGAGTGGATTTTTGGCCCTCACTAGCATGAAAACTAAATACAGGCAGACCGTGTGTGTAAAATGATTTAAGACTGAGACTATCTCCAATACAGCCCAACATTGCAGAGTTATGTGCATCCTTTCAAGCACACCCTTCATTAACCTGTGGTGAGTTATTCACAATTTATGATGAAAAAAATAAGGTTTTAAATGTAAGAAGGCTAAACAAAGAGCAAAATGATTGATTATTTTTAATATAATATTATTTGTGCCCTGGTCCTATAAGAGCTCTTTGTCACTTCCCACGAGCCGGGTTGTGACAAAAACTCACACTCATTCTTATGTTTAATAAAGTGTGTGTGTGGCAGTCTTACAATGATGGCAAAAAAACACAGCTGGAGGTTGAATGTTTGAAGGGGTACAGGACTATAAAACGTTTGGGAACCACTGATCTAGAAGATAGGAGCTATGTGTTGTTTCTGGAATCTCCCTGGTAATACAAGGCCAGTTGAATATAACCTGGAGAGACAGTGCAGGGGTTTAGTCCTTACATAGCTTCCCCTTTGTCTGACTGTACTTTTAGGCTTAGCCCATGTTGTCATTTCCTTCATATGGAGTGCTTTAGTCTCTGTCCCAAATGGCACCCTATCCCCTACATAGCACACTACATTTGACCAGAGCAATATGAGCCCTGGTCAAAAGTAGTGCACTATATAGGGAATAGCCACACCCCGAGTGAGGTCAGAGAGTGTCAACCTGACTAAACCGCCCTCTCTCTGAGTGCATTAAAGGTCTGGTAAAGAAATTAACATGAGAAGCGTTTCTTCACGAGGTGAAGAAAATTAACTCACCTCAGGGACCAGAACATCGCCAGGCTGCAGCGGCGCGTGTAAAGTGGTTCGAACTCTGACTATCAACACGAGGTGGAGAGAGAAGAAAACTCCCCTCTCCGACAATCACTGGTACGGCTGATTAGCTGTCCTAAGTCAAATGTCTAGAAAAGTGAATTTAAGGGGGACAATCCGACTACTCTTCAAACCATCCTATTGTACTACTCTTCTCAAATCACCGTAGTACGCTACTCGCATCACCCAATGGGAACCGTCGACACGGCTGGCTAGCCTATCTTCCAAGGACCTTGTGAAGACTTACAGAAAACGTTTCACCTCTGTCATTGCCAACAAAGGGTATATAACAAAGTATTGAGAAACTTTTGTTATTGACCAAATACTTACTTTCCACCATAATTTACAAATAAATTCATAAAAAATCCTACAATGTGATTTTCTGGATTTTTGTTTCTCATTTTGTCTGTCATAGTTGAAGTGTACCTATGATGAAAATTACAGGCCTCTCTCATCTTTTTTAAGTGGGAGAACTTGCACAATTGGTGGCTGACTAAATACTTTTTTGCCCCACTGTACAGTGTATACTCCAGACCACAAAACAAAACCAATGGCTCTCATACGCAACACTAACTGACGCACATTGAATCTCCCACCGCCCATCCACATGTACACACTAGTATTCTTTATTAGCTGCTTCCTTCTGTCTCAAATCTAAAGAGCACAACACAATGTCAGCATTTAGATGTCTACAGCCATAGCTAGTTAGAGGTAGGGAGAACGCGAGAGAGGGAGGGGAGTAAGAGAGAGGAGAGAGCAACAGATAGAGATAAAGCAAGACATATAGTAAGAAAGACAGATGGATAGAAAGAGAGAGATAAAAGTAACATCCACCCACAAGATCTCTTTTGCTGGGGTTTTCAGTGCGAGGAGCAGTCAGCGAGTCAGGGTTGATGAGAAACAAGAAATGACAGAAGGGGGAGAGCTAATGGTCGCCTCGGGGCTAAGAGTGCACACGGCTCAGACAAACTGCAATAAAGGATGTCTAAAGGGCCCTGGCACACCGCCGGTGTTTGGATTCTTTATTGTCGGTCTTCTGAAAAGATTCTAAGACTTGCCTCATCTCGAATGATTCGTTTTTCAAGAGAATTGAGGACGGTGATTGCTGCCTTGAACACACTACTGTACTGTGTACGCGATAAGATGATTTATAAGTCGTAGATTAGAAGCATGACCTGGATGTATTGATTACTGTGTTGAGTGAATACAAAAGAGCCCAGTCATGTGTTGTGATCATTAGGCACAAAAAAGAAAGGAAACGGTCCAAAACAGGGAGAGTCTATCTGAACTTGTCCAATAAGAAATGCTCATTTTCAAATGCAAAATGTTTTTCTATGGTTTCTCCTAATGAACATGCCACAGGTGTGTCTAGTTGAGATGAGATATGCGTACCGATCATGGTGTTAAGAGACAGGTCCTGAATCTTCTTCTGGTTCTGACCCAGTGGTGAACCACAGAATGCCACAGGAGCGTAGAGGGGGGACAAACCCGAGCTGAGGCAGGGAGGAAATTATTATAACTAAACAAAACATGTTCAAAGTGTATGTATGCATGTATGTATGTATGTATGTATGTATGCATGTATGTATGTATGTATGTATACACACTTGGGGTTGACCGTGGGCTTGGACACGTGGGCTTTGAGCTCCCACAGCATAACACGGCCGTCGCTGACCGTCAGGGCGGCGTTGTTCTCATTGACCGGGCAGATGACCATGCGGTAAGGTCGCACGGTCTTGGTGACCCTGATGGCATCACACTGGGAACGCAGGTCATACACCAGCTCCTGGACACTCTGCTCTGGGTCTGACGCTGCTACTACACACACACACACACACACACATTATGAGATGGAGAGTGAGGAGGGAGAACGAGAGAGAAAGAAAGAAATTGGCGGGGAGAAAGATAACGCAATTGACTCCCCGCTTTCAGGGTCATCAGCACTTCTCACTAACAGAGAATAATGAGAATGTGAAAATATACAGTCCATTGACGTGCAAGAGTTATGGGTTATTTATTGCAGTCTAGGCTGCTAGATGGCTGAATGGAGGACTGATTGACAGCTGGACAGAGTGTGAGAGTAGATTAGTTCTTTTCGAGAGAGGATGGATGAATGGAACGAGTGAGTGACAGATGTAGAGTAGAGGAGTTCTTGTTTTTGAGAGAAGATTGACTGACTGTGTGAGTGACAGTAGAGGGGTGCTTGCCTGATTCGTCGGGTGCAGTGGTGGAGCGACACACCCTCAGAGTGATGCAACCGTTCTCGTGGAGACAGAAGAGGGCGTCTCTTTGGGCACAGGGGATCACCTGGATAAAGGAAGTAGAACAGGAGAACGATGTGATTGGGTGAAAATATCCCCCAATCCCAAACTAGCCCATATCCTCAAGCAACTCACTTGGAAGTCCCTCTGTTATCCCTATCAGAGGGTGACTACAAGAGCGGTGAACGGATAATATAATACGCCACCGAGCAGATACTTTTAAACCAAAGCGACTTAGTCATGTGTGCATGATTGTTTTTATATGGGTGCTCCCAGCGGTAATCGAACCCACACTCATGACGTTGCAAGTTGCATGCTCTACCAACTTAGCCACAGAGGGATCAATAAGCGTGGTCGAAGTGGCTATCAGAGGGTCTCCTTATCCCCTACGTACTAGATGATTTCACCCCCTTAACTTTGGAACATCACTACATATGGAAGAGGCGTGTGTTAATGCACAAACGGAGGGCCGAGGGGAAGTGGAAGAGAAAGGGACTGGCTGGGGATTCAGCATATTGTGTCTTTCTAGGAGTGTGACTGGGTATTGTGAATGTGTAACTATCTCTAATGACAGTGTGGTTGTGCATCTGTGTGTGTGTGTGTCTTAGTGTGTGTCCCTGGCTCCCTATCCTCTACCACAGTCCAGGCTGGACTCAGAGCCTTCTTCGCTGCAGCAGTATCATCACTCATGCAAATTAGCTGTGACAAGCACTTTACAACACTTAGCGAAAACCCTGCAACTGATGGACAGAACCTCAAAGGCTGAGTAATGCTGCTCCTCTACTACTTCCCTGTGACTTGGGCTGGGCTGCTGTACTGAAACGTGTACAGTGTTTGCTACACACTTGTGAACCCAAACAGACGGACATACAGTACCAGTCAGAAGTTTGGACACACTTACTAATTCAAGGGTTTTTCTTTATTTTTACTATTTTCTACATTCTAGAAAAATGGTGAAGAAAACTAAACTATGAAAAAACACATGGAATCATGTAGTAACCAAAAAAAAGTGTTAAATCAAAAGATGTTTTACATTTTAGTTTCTTCGAAGTAGCCACCCTTTGCCTTGATGACAGCTTTGCATACTCTTGGCATTCTCTCAACTAGCTTAACCTAGAATGCTTTTCCAACAGTTTTAAAGGAGTTCCCTCATATGCTGAGCACTTGTCAGCTGCTTTCCTTCATTCTGCAGTCCAACTCATCCCATACCATTTCAAATGGCCAGGTAATCTGATGCAGCACTCAATCACTCCCCTTCTTGGTCAAATAGCCCTTAGACAGCCTGGAGGTGTGTTGGGTCATTGTCCTGTTAAAAAACAAATGATAGTCCCACTAAGCCTAATGGGATGACGTATCACTGCAGAATGCTGTGGTAGCCATGCTGGTCAAGCAGGCCTTGAACTATAAATAAATCACAGCAAGTGACACCAGAAAAGCAGCCCACACTTCTTCCTCCATGCTTCACAGTGGGAACCACACAAGTAAAGATCATCCGTTCACCTAATCTGCGTCTGCGTCTCACAAAGACACAGCGATTGGAACCAAAAATCGGACTCATCAGACCAAAGGACAGATTTCTACCAGTCTAATGTCCATTGCTCGTGTTTCTTGGTCTAAGCAAGTCTTATGTGTCATTTAGTAGTAGTTTCTTTGTATTAATGAAGGCCTGATTCACACAGTCTCCTCTGAAAAGCTGATGTTGATATGTGTCTGTTACTTGAACTCTGAAGCAATTATTTGGGCTGCAATTTCTGAGGCTGGTAACTCTAATGAACTTATCCTCTGCAGCAGAGGTAACTCTGGGTCTTCCTTTCCTGTGGCTGTCCTCATGAGAGCCAGGTTCATCATAGCGTTTGATGGTTTTTGCGACTGCACTTGAAGAAACTTTCAAAGTTCTTCAAATTTTCCGGATTGACTGACCTTCATGTCTTAAAGTAAGGATGGAGTGTTGTTTCTCTTTGCTTATTTGAGCTATTCTTACCATAATATGGACTTTGTATTTAAAAAAATAAGGCCATCTTCTGTATACCATCTCTATCTTGTCACAACACAACTGATCGGCTCAAACGCATTAAAACTTCTTCAGGATCGTCTGCGAGACGGTTGAGCTAACATATGCTAATCGCATTAGCCTGAGGTTGTAACTAACAAGAAGATTTCCCACGACATAGACATATCTGATATTGTCAGAAAGCTTAAATTTGTGTTAATCTAACTGCACTGTTCAATTTACAGTAGCTATTACAGTGAAAAAATACCATGCTAACGTTTGAGGAGAGTGCAGTTTTTTACATGAAAAGTTATTAATAAACAAATTAGACACATTTGGGCAGTATTGATACAACATTTTGAACAGAAATGCTATGGTTCATTGGATCAGTCTAAAACTTTGCACATACACTGCTGCCACCTAGTGGCCAAAATCTAAATTGCAACGGGGCTTCAATAATACATTATTGATACATCTTGCATTTCAAAGATGGTAAAAAAAAATACACATTTTTTTTTTTTGTATTATCTTTTACCAGATCTAATGTGCTATATTCTCCTAAATTCCTTTCACATTTCCACAAAGTCTGTTGTAGAGACTGTTGTCCTTCTATTAGGTTCTCCCATCTCAGCCAAGGAACTTTGTAGTTCTGTCAGAGCGGTCCTTTAGTTCTTGGTCACCTCCCAGAACAAGGCCCTTCTTGCCCGGTTGCTCAATTTGGTCAGACTACCAGCTCTAGGCAGAGTCTAGGTAATTACATATCTTTTCAATTTCCTAATTATGGAGACTACTGTGCTCTTGGAAACTGTCAACACTAGAAATTGTTTTATACACTCCCCCAGAGATATGCCGTATATCACGATTATATATTGGAGATATACGGACAGGTCCTTGCACTATATGGTATAGTTTCTGCTCTGAGATGCACTGTCAACTGTGGGACCTTAAATAGACAGGTGTCTTATTTCTAAATCATGTCCAAACAATTGAATTGACCACAGGTGGACTCCAACCAAATTGTAGTGACTTCTAGGATGATTAAATTAAATTGGATGCACCTGAACTCAATTTGGAGTGTCACGGCAAAGGGGTGTGAATACTTATGTAAATTTATATTTCTGTATTTCATTTTTAATACATTTGCAAAAAACCTGTTTCACTTTGTCATCATGGGGTATTGCGTGAAATTGGTCAATCTTTTGAATTTCAGGCTCAACAACAAAATGTGGAATAAGTCAAAGGGCATGAATACTTTCTGAAGGCACTGTATCTGTTGTTTCAAGTAAAAAACTTGATCGTGCAAAGAGGAAAATTGTTTTTGCAGCAGAACTGACAATATTTCAACAATGAACCTAAAATAAAGCTGAAGTCGGAAGTTTAAATACACTTAGGTTGGAGTCATTAAAACACGGTTTTCAACCACTCCACAAATTTCTAGGACATCTACTTTGTGCTTGACAAGTCATTTTTCCAGCAATGGTTGACAGACAGATGATTTCACGTATAACTTACTGTATCACAATTCCAGTGGGAAAGAAGTTTAGATACACTAAATTGACTGTGCCTTTACACAGCTTGGAAAATTCCAGAAAATAATGCCATGGCTTTAGAAGCTTCTGATAGGCTAATTGACATAATGTGAGTCAATTGAACGTGTACCTGTGGATGTATTTCAAAGCCTACCTTCAAACTCAGTGCCTCTTTGCTTGACATCATGGGAAAATGAAAAGAATTCAGCCAAGAACTCCGAAACAAATTGTAGACCTCCACAAATCTGGTTCAAAAGTATCTATATCCAAAGTAAAACGAGTGCTAGATCGACATAACCTGAAAGGCCAGTGAGGAAGGAAGAAGCCACCTCCAAAACTGCCATAAAAAAGCGAGACACCAATTTTGCAACTGCACAAGGGGACAAAGATCGTACTTTAGGAGAAATGTCCTCTGGTCTGATGAAACAAAAATAGAACTGTTTGGCCATAATGATTATCGTTATGTTTGGAGGAAAAAGGGGGAGGCTTGCAAGCCGAAGAACACCATCCCAACTGTGAAGCACGGGGTGGCAGCATCATGTTATGTGGGTGCTTTGCTGCAGGAGGTACTGGTACACTTCACAAACTAGATGACATCATGAGGGGGGACAATTATGTGGATATATTGAAGCAACATCTCAAGACATCAGGCAGGAAGTTAAAGCTTGGTCGCAAATGGGTCTTCCAAACGGACAATGACCCCAAGCATACTTCCAAAGATGTGGCAAAATGGCGTAAGGACAACAAACTCAAGGTATTGGAGTGGCCATCACAAAGCCCTGACGTCAAACCTATAGAACATTTGTGGGCAGAACTGAAAGCTAGGAGGCCTACACACCTGACTCAGTTACACCAGCTCTGTCAGGAGAAATGGGACAAAATTCAACCAACTTATTGTGGGAAGCTTGTGGAAGGCTACCCGAAACGTTTGACCCAAGTTAAAAAAATTAAAGGCAATGCTACCAAATAATAATTGAGTGTTTGTAAACTTCTGACCGACTGGGAATGTGATGAAAGAAATAAAATATGAAATAAATCATTCTCTACTATTATTCAGACATTTCACATTCTTAAAATAAAGTGGTGATCCTAACTGACCTAAGACAGGGAATTTTCACTAGGAATACATGTCAGGAACTGTGAAAAACTGAGTTCAAATGTATTTGGCTAAGGTGTATGTAAACTTCCGACTTCAACTGTATATTTGTAAAGTATATAAACTATAAAACACTGATTGCACAGGGGTTTAATTGAGTTGAGGGTAGGTTGACGTGAGACTGAAGAGAGAGTGTGTGTGTGTGTGTGTGTGTGTGTGTGTGTGTGTGTGTGTGTGTGTGTGTGTGTGTGTGTGTGTGTGTGTGTGTGTGTGTGTGTGTGTGTGTGTGTGTGTGTGTGTTGCGTCCCACCTGAATGAAGGGCACCCCGGAGCGTTCAATGGCCACCACACCCACGGTCTGGCTGAGCTCAAGGTCCAGGATGAGGATCTCTCTGGGGTAGAGCAGCAGCATGTGGTTCCTCTTGGAGGGCAGGTAGGACAGCTGCAGGCAGTCTGCATTCAGGGTCACAGCCTCCGCTCTGACGAGAGGAACACACCCATAGAATTATAATTAACTTCCTGATTTTAATTCCTGGAATGGGTACATTCAATATGGCTGCCTATCCGCTCATCTTGGAACAGTGACTCGAATAGGAATGGCCCTTCCATTAATTCTGTTTTCATGAAACACATCAGTCATTATCTTTGACTGACTAACTGTAAACCAGCAGGTATTACGTTGTATAATGATGCAGTTTTTGACCAACTCAGTGGCATTGTGATTAGAGTGTCCGCCCTGTGATAGGAAGGTCGGGGGTTTGATCCCTGGTCGAGACATTTGAATTAAAAAAATAATTGAAAATAAAAATCTGATGAATTGGGGGTAAGGCCCTGCAATAGGATGTTCAATGTCCAGGGGGTGTGCTTGCCTTATGGCCCGTTCTGGCTCGGGAAAAGGTACTTACTTACTGGTGGAGTATTGCCAGAATTTTTATGGACATGTTATCCTTTAGTTATAGCATCTTTGCTTCATCTCACAATGACACGCTGAATTTACCTGCTAATTATATTCATCCACTGAAAAATACATACAATACTAGTCAAAAGTTGACACACCTACTCAAGGGTTCTTCTTTATTTGTACTATTTTCCACATAATAGTTAAGACATCAAAATTATGAAATAACACATATTGAATCACGTTGTAACCAAAAAATAATAATCAAAATATATTTTATATTTGAGATTCAAAGTTGCCACCCTTTGCCTTGATGACAGCTTTGAACAGTCTTGGCATTCTCTCAACCAGCTTCACCTGGAATGCTTTTCCAGCAGTCTTGAGTTCCCACATATGCTGAGAACTTCTTGGCTGCTTTTCCTTCAATCTGCAAAATGATAGTCCCACCAAGCTCAAACCAGACGGGATGGCGTATTGCTGCAGAATGCTGTGGTAGCCATGCTGGTTAAGTGTGCCTTGAATTCTAAATAAATCACAGACAGTGTCACCCACACCACCTCCTCAATGCTTTATGGTGGGAAACGCATGCGGAGATCATCCGTTCGCCTACTCTACGTCTCCGTCCAACGGCGGTTGGAAGCAAAAGTCTCAAATTTGGACCAGGACAGATTTCCACCGGTCTAATGTCCATGTTTCTTGTCCCAAGCAAGTCTCTTCTTATTATTGGTGTCCTTTAGTACCGGTTTCTTTGCAGCAATTCAACCACGAGGGCCTGATTCACACAGTCTCCTATGAACAGTTGATGAGGAGATGCATCTGTTTCTTGAACTCTGTGAAGCATTTATTTGGGCTGCCATTTCTGAGGCTGGTAACTCTAATGGGTAAGGGTTTGGCTGGGTTAGACCATCATTGTAAATAAGAATTGTTCTTAATTAACTGACTTGCATAGTTAAATAAAGATTAAATATTTTTTATTAACTTATCCTCTGCAGTTTCATCATAGCACTTGATGGTTTTTCAAATCAAACTATGTCACATGCGCCGAACACAACAAGTGTAGACCTTACCGTGAAATGCCTACTTAACCAACAGTGCAGTTCAAGAAGAGTTAAGAAAATATTTGCCAAATAAACAAAAGTAAAAAATTATAAAAAGTAACGCTATTTACAGAGGGTAGTGTGCGGGTAATTTGTACATGTAGTGAAGTGACTATGCATACATAATAAACAAAGTGCTTGATCTTTTACCAAATAGGGCTATCTTCTGTATTCCAACCCTACCTTGTCACAACACAACTGATTGGCTCAAACGCATTAAGGAAAGGAATTACACAAATTAACTTAAGGCAGCACACCTGTTAATTGAAATGCATTCCAGGTGACTAACGCATGAAGCTGGTTGAGAGAATGCCAAGAGTGTGCAAAGTGTCATCAAGACAAAGGGTGGCTACTTTGAATATCCTAAAATATAAAATATCTTTGATTTGTTAAACACTTTTTGTGTCGTCCAAACTTTTGACTGGTACTGCATATCAATGAATTGGCGAGGGCACTACAACAGTCTGCAGCACCCGGCCTCACCCTTCTAGAATCTGAAGTGAAATGTCTACTGATGATCTCGTGGTTCTGTCCACAACCAAGGAGGGCCTAACGCAGCACCTGAATATTCTGCACAGGTTCTGTCAGACCTGGGCCTTGACAGTGAATCTCAGTAAGACAAAAATAATGGTGTTCCAAAAAAGGTCCAGATGCCAGGACCCCAAATACAAATTCCATCTAGACACTGTTGTCCTAGAGCACACAAAACAATTTAACTTCCACAAAGCTTTGAACGATCTGAGACATGACAATAAGGACATTCTATGCCATCAAAAGGAACATAAAATTTGACATCCCAATTAGGATCTGGCAAAAAATACTTAAATCAGTTATAGAAACCACTGCCCTCTACGGTTGTGAGGTTTGGGGTCCGCTAACCAAACAAGAATTAATCAAATGAGACAAACACTAAATTGAGAATATGCATGCAGAATTCTGCAAAACATCTCCTGTGAACAATGTAAAACACTAAATAATGCATGCAAAGCAGAATAAGGATGATACCTTCTAATTAACAAGATCCATTAAAAAATGTTTTTAATTCATCAGCAATTCCCAAACCTCACATCACCTATAGAGAGATGAACTGAGAGAAGAGTCCCCTCAGCAAGCTGGTCCTGGGGCTCTGTTCACAAACACAAAGAAATGCCACTGAGCCCCACGAAAACAACACAATTCGACCCAACCAAATCATGAGAAAACAAAAAGAAGGATTACTTGGCACAAAAGAACTAAACAAAAAAACTAAGCTATTTAGCCCTAAACAGAGAGTACACAGTGGCAGAATACCTGACCATTGTGATTTACCCAAAATTAAGGTGAGCATAGTCTTGCTATTGAGAGGCCGCCGTAGCCAGACCTGGTTCTTGAGAGAACACTGGCTGCCCACAAATGTGCCCACTGCCCACATTTGGTGGAAACTGACCCGACCATATTAAAAAGACACATATTCCCCTCTTATTACACAGACCCAAAGAATTTGAAAACAAATCAAATTGTGATAAACTCCCATAAATATTAGGTGAAATACCAGTGTGCAATCCCAGCAGCAATATTTGTGACTTGTTGCCACAAGGGCAACCAGTGAAGCAAACACCATCGTGAATACAAATTATATTTATACTGAACAAAAATATAAAACGCAACAATTTCATCAATTTTATTGCGTTACAGTTCATAGAAGGAAAAAGTAAATGGAAATAATTCATTAGGCCCTAATCTAACGATTTCACATGACTGGGCAGGGGCGCAGACATGGGTGGGCCTTGGGGGGAGCATAGGCCCAACTACTGGGGAGCCAGGCCCAGCCAATCAGAATACGTTTTTTCCCCACATAAGGGCTTTACAGACACATACATATATATATATATATATATATATATATATATATATATATATATATATATTATATACTAGATTACAGACTGAAATACAGCGCATTCAGAAAGTATTTAGACCCCTTGACTTTTTCCACATTTTGATACATTAGAGCCTTATTATAAAATTGACTTAAAAAACAATTCACTCATTTAACTAGACATTATACCCCATAATGACAAAGCAAAGAGAGGTTGACATTTTTGCACAAGTATAAAAAAAAATGTTTTTTTACTGACGAGTTTCAGAAGAAAGTTCTTTGTTTCTGGCCATTTTGAGCCTGTAATCGAACCCACAAATGCTGATGCTACAGATACTCAACTAGTCTAACGTTTTTTAGCTGTGCCAACAATTGCAAAAGGGTTTTCTAATGATCAATCAATTTAGATATTCAATAAAACACGTTTTTTATTATATATATTTATTTTTTTATCAGCCGTTTCCAGCTACAATAGTCATTTACAACATTAACAATATCTACACTATTTCTGATGAATTTGATGTTATTTTAATGGACAAATAAATGAATTTTTTCTAAGTGACCCCAAACCTTTGAACGGTAGTGTATGTAAATAAGGTATTACTGTTTTTTGCAGGCAGCATTTGGCACTTTAACGCAGGCACATATTCATCACTCCTCCCTGCTCCGTTATAAGATAAGTTAACAATGTGGGTCGACACACAAATTAACTTCTGTCTTAGTACATACATTTCACACTTGTCAGTGTTCATATTTAAGATATGCAATATTTATTATACTTGTCAATGTTGTGGATGAGCGCTTTGTTTGTTCTGTTCCTCTCTCTCTCTCCATCTCGGTAGCTTCCGGGTATGCTGGAAAAGGACCCGAGCTAAGGGAATTGGGCGGACTTTATAGTGCCTGTCCCAAATGGCTCATTAATGTAAATGGGCATATTGAAAGATACTGTCAGTAGTGATGTAATGTTGTGATATTGTTTAAAAATGTGTTGCAATGTATATCCTTTAGTATGTTTAGTTAATGGAAAATGTAGGTTTGACTAGGTAATTGCTTAATTAATTAGGGTAGTAATTGTTCTGAGGGGAGGGGCTAGCCCTACAAAAGGAGCCTCTCTCAGTTCATGAGGAAGGCATTTTGGATCGAGCTGTGGATGGGGCAGCATTGTTTTAAGCTGTCCCATACGGTAGACGTTTGATGGCAGTACTGTTGTTCTTACTGAAGAACTTTTGCGGCTCCGCCATCTTTTTATTTTGATTGAGGTTAGGTTTTCCAGTTTAGCCTTCAGGCCTACTCTACTTGACAGTCACAAACATTTCAAAAACCTGTTTTCACTTTGTTATTATGGGGTATTGTGTGGAGACTGACATTTCAATTTAATCCATTTTAAAATAAGGCTGTAACGTAACATGTGGAAAAGGTCAAGGGGTCTGAATACTTTCCGAATGCACTGTACTACTCAGTTTCATCATCTGTCCGGGTGGCTGGTCTCAGACGATCACACAGGTGAAGAAGCCAGATGTGGAGTGGCCTTTTATTGTCCCTAGCACAAGGTGCACCTGTGTAATGATCATGCTGTTTAATCAGCTTCTTGATATGCCACACCTGTCAGGAGGATGGAATATCTTGGCAAAGGATAAATGCTCACTAACAGAGATGTAAACAAATGACAGTGACGACCATTCTCGCTCTCTCAACTGTCCTCTGTCACAGACAGGCCTTGTGTTATGATTAGCACATAAAATGTAGGACGATGGCAATTAGGCCTAATCATTTTCCTGTATGTAGCGTTGAGTGATTTCTTGAACTCAACCAAAATAAAATATTAGTATTACAAGACTAAATAATAAACCAATTACAGACATGAAGGTGGGCAGCTGTGTTTAGAGGGTGGTTATTACAGCAACGGTAGCCTATGCCTTACTGCAACAGTCAAACAAATATTGCATAGGGGCAATTCCATACAGGTTAGCCCAAATATGTTATTGATCTTCCTGAAATAAAATCCATAGAAATGTCATTTGGGGGAAGGATGTTCAGCATACCTTTGAAGTCTATTTCCAAAATGATAATTGAGAAATAATTCATTCACATTGGAAAAATTGGTGGCATTTCGCCTTACCCAGGCCTTCTTTAAGACACTACAACAATGAGTCTGTAGATGCTACAAAGCGAGTCATGCTCTCATTTGAAACCTTAATGTGGGCTCTGAAATATGAGTAATGTTTTGTCATTCATTTCTGAATAATACAAATATATACTTACATATCTCAAAAGTACCCATTTTGATAAAGTACAATATAATATGGAATGTGTAATAAGAATCATGCATCTAATATAGATCATGCGGTGTTTAGCTATGGGGTTTTCTTACGTTGGCTTCTCGTTGGTGATGAGCACTTTGACCTTGTTCAGGGCCTTCTTGGCACCGGTGGGAGCAGGGAGGGCAGCAGGCACAGGCTTAGTGTGGGCAGGGCTGGCATGGGGGCTGGCGATATAGACCTTCTTACCCCCGCTGCCCGGGGGTTTGGAGTGAGAGAAGTCAGAGATGAAGACAATGCCTTCGCTGGTCAGCACTGAGCATGAAAGAAGAGAGAGCAAAGGGAAGAGATTATGACAGGTTTGAAATCTATTTAAAAGTAAATGTTTTTGTTTCTTCTTATTATTATTAACTGGACTGAAATGACTGCTCTAGGATCAACAGGTCTGGGATCTGTTCAACGGAATGTTGTTCAGGAGCATCACGCATCCCAAAAATCTAAGGTGGTACAAAGTTTGTGATGGCAAATTTGCCATCCGTAAATTCAAGAATGTTGCATTTTTTAAACCCCTGAAATAACTTTTTTTCTGTAATCTAAAGACATCAATCATTATGCTTAATTATATTAATCCCCAAAACTTAGTTAAGTGAATAATTAGCTTTTTTCTAAAGCCGAAGAAGACAGAAAATTCAAACGCTAATTTTACCTACAGCGGCAAGGACAAGTATGTGAACCCTTTGGAATTACCAGGATTTATGAATAAATCAGTCATAAAATTTGATCTGATCTTCATCTTAGTCACAACAATAGACAAACAATGTGCTTAAACTAATAACACAAATGTGAATACATCATTTAAACATTCAGTGTAGGTTGGGAAAAGGATGTGAACCCCTAGGCTAATGACTTCTCCAAAAGCTAATTGGAGTCAGGAGTCAGCTGACCTGGAGTCCAATCAATGAGACCAAATTGGAGATGTTGGTTAGAGCTGCCTTGCCCTATCAATTTTTTTTTTTTTTTTTTTTTTGAGTTCGCTATTCACAAGAAGCATTGCCTGATATGAACCATGCCTCGAACAAAAGAGATCTCAGAAGACCTAAGAATTGTTGACTTGCATAAAGCTGGAAAGGGTTACAAAAGGATCTCTAAAAGCCTTGATGTTCATCAGTTCTCAGTAAGAAAAAATGTCTTTTAACGGAGAAAGTCCTGCAAAGACGACTGCAAGAACACAGTGCAGAATGCTCAAGAAGAATCCTAGAGTGTCAGCTAAAGACTTACAGAAATCTTTGGAACATGCTAACATCTCTGTTAACGAGTTTACGATACGTAAAACACTAAACAAGAATGGTGTTCATGGGAGGACACCACGGAGGAAGCCACTGCTGTTCAAAAAAAAAAACATTGCTGCACATCTGAAGTTTTCAAAAGTGCACCTGGCTGTTCCACAGCGCTACTGGCAAAATATTCTGTGGACAGATGAAACTACATTTGAGTTGTTTGGAAGGAACACACAACACTGTGTGGAAAAAAAGGGGCACAGCACACCAACATCAAAACCTCATCAACTGTAAAGTATGGTGGAGGGAGCATCATGGTTTGGAGCTGCTTTGCTGCCTCAGGGACAGGACAGCTTGCTATCATCTACAGAAAAATAATTCAAGTTTATCAAGACATTTTGCAGTAGAATGTAAGGCTATCTGTTCACCAATTGAAACTCAACAGAAGTTGGGAGATGCAACAGGACAACCACCCAAAACACAGAAGTAAATTAACAACAGAAGAAAATACACCTTCTGGAGAGGCCCAGTCAGAGTCCCGACCTCAAACCGTTTTAAAATGCTGTGGCATGATCTTGAGAGCCGTTCACACCAGACATCCTAAGAATATTGCTGAACAGAAACAGTTTTGTAAAGAGGAACGGTCCAAAATTCCTCCTGACCGTTGTGCAGGTCTGATCCGCAACTACAGAAAACTTTTGGTTGAGTTTATTGCTGCCAAAGGAGGGTCAACCAGTTATCAAATCCAAGGGTTCACATACTTTTTACACCCTACACTGTGAATGTTTACACAGTGTGTTCAATTAAGACATGAAAACGTATAATTGTTTGTGTGATATTAGTTTAATCAGACTGTTTGTCTATTATGACTAAGTTGAAGATCAGATCAAATTTTATGACCAATTTATGCAGAAATCCAGGTAAATCCAAAGGGTTCACTTACTTTTTCTTGCCACTGTATGCACCAACAAGGCTTTTAAATCAATATGCAGCGTTTATTAATCTACTGTACTTCAACAACAGATGTACTCACAATGGATTTTGGCTGGATATTTTCCATTGATCTTGCTTTTTAGTCCTGGATAACCTCCCCATAATGTTTGAATTAGTGGAACGGGATGATTTTTTTTACATGTAAAAACATGTTTACATTAATGGGGTAAACCTTCTCTAAAAGGATGTATTAGGCTGTTAGATAGGTCTAAATCCTAATCAATCCATCCAATGTGAGTACATATGTTGTTTAAGTAGATCAATAAAGCTACGGTACTCAAGCTGCTTATGCTGAAAAGTCTTGTTCGTGCATAGGTCAAATTAGCTTTTGAATTTCCTGTCTCTTTCAATGTCAGTCAAAAGCTAATATTTTAACTTGTAAAAATATCTTAACTAATTTATATAATGATTTAAAATGTGCATACATTTGCATAAGAGGAACACATTTACCACAGTACCCAACTTCCCCGATGACGGATGTTCTGAATACAGTCACAGGTAAATATGACTTCCTTGCTTTTATAAAATGTAACCAACATATTTTCAACAAAACGTTGTTTTGATCAGTATGTTTAAGCTAATTCATACAAGTTAATTCTTCCACCAGTCCAGACAAAAATATGGTTGTTAGTACTTTTGGTCATGTTGCTAGACGGACAGTTTTTTTTAGCAACAAAAACCGATGTGTGAGCAACTACAGGGCAAAACAGACAGGTTTGGCTTAGACTGTTGACAACATATAAACTATATTTAGTCTTCAAATGTTTATTGAAAGCATTGTTAGTTAGCTACAGTGCCTTCAGAAAGCATTCATACCCCTTGACATATTTGACATGTGTTACAGCCTGATTTCTAAATGTATTAAAATTGATTTGTGTCTCACCCAGCTACACACGATACCCCTAAAAACATGTTTTTAGACATTTTAGCAAATGTATTGAAAATGAAAAACAGAAATATAGAGAAGTATTCACACCCAAGTCAATATTTTGTAGAAGAACCGTTGGCGGCGATTACAGCTGTGAGTCATTTGGGAAAGTATAAGAACTTTGCACACCTGGATTATACAATATTTGCCCATTACACATTTCCAAATTCTTCAAACTCTGTCAAGTTGTTTGCTGATCATTGCTCGTCTTGCCATAGATTTTCAAGCCAATTTAAGTCCAAACTGTAACTAGGCCACTCAGGAACATTCAATGTCGTCTTGGTAAGCACCTCCAGTGTAGATTTGTCCTTGTGTTGTAGGTTTTTCTCCTGCTGAAAGCTGAATTCATGTCCCAGTGTCTGTTTGAAAGCAAAACTGTACGAGTTTTTCCTCTAGGGATTGAACCCCAGGCTGTAGTGACGCCGCAACACAGTGATATAATGCCTTAGACCGCTGCGCCACTCAGCAGGACCTATTCCGTTCCGTTTTACACAACAAAAAACTCACAATTTCTTGCCGATGACAAGCATACCCAAAACATGATGCAGCCACCACCATGCATTGAAAATATGAAGAGTGGTACTCAGTGATGTGTTGTGGCATTTTTTGCGGTATTAAGTGCCTTGTTGCAAACAAGATGCATGTTTTGGAATATTTGTATTCTGTACAGGCTTCCTTCTCACTCTGTCAATTAGGTTAGTATTGTGCAGTAACTTCAATGTTGTTGGTCCATCCTCAGTTCTATCACAAGCATTAAATGGTGTACCTGTGTTAGTCACCACTGGCGATTTCCATCCTCTCCGACAACTGAGTTAGGAATGTCACCTGTATCTTTGTAGTAACTGGGTGTATTTGATACACCAGCCAAAATGTAATTAATAACTTCACCATGCTCAAAGGCATATTCAGCGTCTGTTGTATTATTTTTACCCATCTTCCAATAGGCCCTTCTTTGTAATGCAATACCTCCCTGGTATTCCAATGAGTGTGTTTGAAATTCACTGCTCGACTAAAGGACCTTACAGATAATTGCATGTGTGGACTACAGAGATGAGGTAGTCATTCAAAAACCATGTTAAACGTTATTATTGTGTATATAGAGTGTCCATGAGTTGTTAAGCAAATGTTTCCTCCCAAACGTATTTAGGCTTGCTATAACAAAGGGGTTCAACACTTAACATTTTAGCTTTTCATTTTTTATTCATTTGTAAAACATTAATTCTAAAAACATAATTCCACTTTGACATTATGGGGTAGTGTGTGTAGGCCAGTGACACAAAATCTCAATTTACTCCATTTTAAATTGAGGCTGTAAAACAACAAAATGTGGAAAAAGTCAAGTGGTGTGAATACTTTCCAAAAGGTCGGAACTCCAAAAAGGTCAGATTAGGAATAGCAGGTAGCCTAGTGGTTAGAGCGTTGGGGCAGTAACCAAAAGGTTGTTCGATCGAATCCCCGAGCTGACAAGGTAAAAATGTCGCTCTGCCCCTGAACAAGGCAGTTAACACACTGTTCCCTGGTAGGCCGTCATTGTAAATAAGAATTTGTTATTAACTGGCTTACCTAGTTAAATAAAGATTAAATAAAATAAAAAAGAACAAAGAGGTGGTGCTTGCTCAGTTGCGTCTAGGAAATTATACATTGAACTCATCACTACATCTGGTTGGCAAGCATATGAGTGGTTTGTGTGCGGATGTGTATGGTTAATTAAACAATGAAGCATGTTGTTATTAAGTACCGTTATGTTGAAAAGAAGGAAAGATTAATGTGTAGGGTTATTGAGATTGGTCACTCTGACAGAGCTCCAGAGGTCCACTGTGGAGATGGGAGAACCTTCCAGAAAGACAACGATCTCTGCAGCACTCCACCAATCAGGCATTTATGGATGAGTAGCCAGACAGAAGCCACTCCTCAGTAAAAAGGCACACGACAGCCCGCTTGGAGTTTTCCAAAAAGCACCTTAGACCTTGACAGAAAGATTCTCTGGTCTGATGAAACCAGGATTGAAAGCTTTGGCCTGAATGCCAAGTTTCACATCTGGAGGAAACCTGGCAACTTGCAAAAAGGCAAAAAACTGGCACCCGCCTTCAACAATAGACATATATATATGATCCATAGATGGCAGTTCCCATTCAAGACTGGCAGCCAATTGCTAGTGTAGCCATGAGTTTAAAACAGTCATATTGTCAGGGTTAGAGATTCCAAACCTCTTCTATGTCTACGGCCACAAAGCAACAAGCTGTTCCTCAAGGAGCGGGGAAAAAGGTGCTTGTGCAATGATAAGCACGCCAAAGACGGCATGAACAATAATTCATAATATAAAAGGCATTTATAAAAGCTTTTCACACACCATATCCTGCTGAACTCGCAAAATAACTTATTCATTTTGATTTCGGCACAAATTAAAATGTGGCATTGACTCACGTTTCAGCATTGTCTCAATGAAGAGTTTGGCGTTCGACTAGCCATGTGTGACATGCATGCGCAGTTGGCGGGCTAGCGAGCCTTATATAATGTCGTATTACGGATGAAGCCTGACCTGGAATCTGAAGCTAACTGAAGCTGGCTAGCTTCAGGGTAGCCTAGTGGCGGCAGGCTAGCCTAGTGGCGGCAGGCTAGCCTAGTGGTTAGAGCGTTGGGCTAGTAACCGAAAGGTTGCAAGTTCGATTCCCGAGCTGACAAGGTACAAATCTGTCGTTCTGCCCCTGAACAAGGGGCAGAACCCACTGTTCCTAGGCCGTCATTGAAAATAAGAATTTGTTCTTAACTGACTTGCCTAGTTAAATAAAGATAAAAAAAATAAAAGCCTGAGTAGATCTAGCTTACTTCGTGGTATACCATGCTAGTAAGAGACACACGGTGACACACACGAAGCACCATCGCTCTCTGTTAGTCTAATGCCTGGGATGCCAGTGAGATGTTCAACTAGGAAACAACTCGGCTTCCAAATATGGCTTCCTCTCCATGTACAAGTATCGTCCCCTCAGCTTCTAAATCTATTTTTAGAAGGTCTAGCAATGCATTATTTGCCTCAACAAGCACTCCATTTTAAACCTGAATACCTGTATTCATATTCTCATTTACATTTACATTTTACATTTAAGTCATTTAGCAGACGCTCTTATCCAGAGCGACTTACAAATTGGTGCATTCACCTAATGACATCCAGTGGAACAGCCACTTTACAATAGTGCATCTAGATCTTTTAAGGGGGGGGGGCAGAAGGATTGCTTTATCCTCTCTCCCCCCTCAGCGTTCCTCTGGAGAGGCCTGCCTAGGATGAATGAGACCGGGAGCAACCACCTAATACAACCAAGTCTCACTGAAGAATCATTAAGGCAAGACTGAGGAGTACAATACTATGGTCTAAGAGAGAGCGGTGACATGAATGAGTAGTGCCGAGGGCAGGTGGGTCACAAGAGGAAGAGGCATACACCAATATATGCTCACATACAAACGTGTAACAGGGTAAAGAACGTGCCGTAATCTCACTCCACAGCTAGCTTGAAATGTCGCGGATGGAGCCATCCAATTGGTATCTTTAGGATGGCTCAAACCCTTTGTATGTTTTCAAGGAGGGCGATCACATGTGTTTGCTTGCTGAGGATCACTGGTTCGAGCCCAGTGTGGGACATGGAGAGTGGAGGAAGATAAACTTTTGAGCTTTAGCACTACACACCTGATTCAAATCATCAACACTGAATGATAAGTTGATCATTTGATTCAGCTAGGGCAAAACAAAATGTGCAACCCTTTGGGTCCCCAGGACCAGAATTAAGAAATGCTGTTCCATCTAGACTAATCACATTTCGCCACCTCACCTCTCCCTGGCTACCGTATGGAGACATGATCCAACTGTGTGAACACATTGACTATACTTCAACGATTGTTTGTTACGTGTACCTGTATTCATTCTTTACCAACCACAAGCATGTAGCTTAGATATGAGAGCATTGCTTGCTTTTAAAGAAGTTTGCTAGTTTGCAAACAAAGTAATTGTGACACTATTTATGTTTTTCATGTGATCATGGTGACAGTCTTATCATAGAGATGGGCAACTCTCCGAAATGCAATTAGTTTAAATCAGTTACGTTTGCTGGGTCTGGGGGAAAAGTGTGACACCAAAATCAGGCCCCGAGGGCTGGAGTACTACGATGAGGATGACCAGATCGAGATGGAATCAACAGACTTGATGCAGGATCCAGCATGATCTGATACAGGGCTCTCCTAGAGAGTTTCAGTCGTGTAAGTGTTCTCCAACCCCTTAATTTAGTGCACCTGACTCTAATAACTAGGGGGTTGATAAGCTACAGGAGGGAAAATCTCCAGGAGCCCTGAACCTCCACCTTGTCCCCCCACCCTATAATTTTATAACCTCTCTCTACTATAGACTCATCACATGCTGCTTGCATTTCGATAGGCAAGGTTTAAATGAATTACACAATTGTCAGAAAGTCAGGATAAAAATCAGACAAAGAGGCTGCAAAATCAGTCAACAGCCATCTTAGTGCAGGACAACGTTACCTGGACAAATACAGTATGTATCATTTGGGGTGAGTATCAAAATAATATTGCCGATATGGGCAAAGAGTAGCAAATACCAACAATCAAGGTAAGAATAAACATAACTATAACATTCTACTTCCGTTCGATGAAACTGTCATGGCATTACGCTATTGTATGTAATTTGAGCATTGGTTTGATTAGCGAACGTAGCTAACTAGCTAGCTACGGTGGAGGGGTTGATTTGATGCAACAAAATGTACATTTGTAGCTGATCTGAGCGTATGGATATTAAATAGTTTATCTAACTTGAATTTAGTTCTGAATATGGCTGAGATAACTTCAGAAAATAAGAATGTTGAGGGTCAATGTTGTCAAGGTACAACGAGATAGCTTTAGTTTATTTTTTTGACTAGCAGAAGTTACTTTTCGTAGCACAGGCCTGGGAAATTATTTTCCATGGAGGGCCACATTAGAATATATTTTTGCCATTGCGGGCCAGAATCATATTACGGGATTATACATCATGTTCACAGATATATCTACTGTAAATGCCGTCCAGATATGCAACTTTTTTTAAATACACAGAAATAAACCACATCCATGTTCTCCTTTTGGTAGATATTTTTAAACATGCAATGAACTACATGGAGGGATAGTACACTGTGCATTCAGTACCACGGACAGAACTCTTGTTAACGGGTATGCACAAAAACACAAGAAAGAGAGAGCTCAACATTACATTTAAACTACTCAATCAGTGTGAGAAGTGAAGTCTCTGATGGGCATTGACTAGAGCAGTGAAGTCAGGTGTAGTTTCTGGCGTCAAGTTGCAGGCCAGTGTGAGCGTTATCCACATTGAAGTTGAAAGGAGAGGAAACCAATAGCATGTCATTTTGCAACACATTGAAATCCTCAAAACGACGAGAAAACCCACTGTTCAAAGCACGCAGCAGTGATGTATACTTCTCCCGCTGGTCATCTGATAGGGAACAGACTAGTAGTGTCGGAAGGTGGGTGAGATTGTTGGCTTCTACTTGGCGGGTCAGGAGGAGTAATTTTCCCTTGAAGGCTTTGACAAGGCTGTAAAACTGATGTGCAAAAAGGCACATGTAGTTTGGAATTCAGTTATTTTATGAGGGAACATCATGTTAACGTGAAGGCAAAATCAGCCAACCATTCTTTATCTTGCAGTTGAGGAAAAACCACATATTTTCCTTTCATTTGCAAAAACTCAGCAATCTCCGAATTCAGGTCCCACACCCTTTTAAGCACCTTCCCCAAACTCAGCCATCTCACGTTTGTGTGGTAGAGGAGATCTGCACAACCTGACTCACTTCCAACAGTAAGACAAACTGCCTGTGGTTTAAAGATTTTGCTCCTATGAAGTTCACCACTTTAGTGACTGTATCCACAACATGGCTCATTTTCAGAACACATTTACAGAGCACTGCCTGATGAATAATGCAATGCAGAAAAGTAATTTCTGATCTGGGTTCAGCTCAGCTACTTGAGCTTGCATCCTTTTTTCCTGTCAAGTTTGGGCAGCCATCACTGGTCACACTGGATAACTTTTCAAAACTCAGTCCCAGCTTTGCCACACACTTATTAACCTCCACCAATAAATATTTCCCTGTGGTTGTGCTCTTCATTGACTGCACTGAAGCAAGCTCCTCTGTAATTTCAAAGTCTGGGGTAATGCCTCGTAAGAATATCAACAACAGCGCAGTGTCACGTGCATCACTGCTCTCATCCAGGGCCAAGGAGAAATCCTTTACCTTGTCTTCCAACTGTTGTTCCATATTTTCCGCGATGTCCTCAACACGCCGTGTCACTGTTCGTCTTGACAGGGAAACATTTCAAACAGATCTTTCTTGTCGGGGCAAAGTATTGCTGCAGAGTCAATTAAACTTTCTTTAATGAATTCGCCCTCAGCGAATGGCTTGCTATGTTTAGCAATTTTGTGGCTAGCTCTCGCAATTCTGTCGTTTGCTGAATGCAGTTTTGTGAAAAGACCTTGCTGCTTTTGCAACTGAGAAAGCAACTCTTTCGATGCACTTGCCTACTGCACTTGCCTACTGCTCAGAAGACATATTCCTATATTTATCTACAAGTGTCAGGACAAGTTGTAGTCTTTCAAGACAGCGATGCTCTCTTCGCAGACTAAGCACACAGCTTTCCCTGCCACCTCAGTAAAGACATTTTTCAATGTCCACTCTTGCTGGAACACTCTATATTCATTGTCTACCTTTTCTTAGAAAAACTCATTTTTGCGCAATTTCTAGCCAGCTACTATCTCTAACGGTGATGTGTGTCGGCCTGTCAGTCACTGTCTGTCCTCATGCAGTTGTTATTTATACGTGCCTTCAAAATAAATGTCCCACAAGCAGTGGGAGTTAAATCATTACACAAAGGCGAGTATTCATTGGGCTTTTAATTTAAACAAATACGTTTCTTCAAAACTTTTCAAAAATTATTTGTGATCTGAGCATGATTCCGCAGGCCGTATTGAATCATGTTGCGGGCCGCATATGGCCCCCGGGCCGGCCTTTGCCCAGGCCTGGGTTAGGAGAACTTAAGCAGCAGGTTAGGAAAAGCGATAACTAAAATGCTACAATTGTCCCCAATGCGACTCAAACATATGTAGCTACAACCAGGCCTGCCCTGAGAACAGTCTTGGTTTCCACTAATGCGATGCTGCGAACCCGTGAGGTAGCAACTAACATGCTGACCAGACTGGACACGTCGCGTGCACGAGTGCCGCAATAAATTTAGGAATCCATGTTATTCAATTATTGCACACACTGCTCACGCACGCCAACCAGCGTCTGCGTTGCCAAGGGCTAAAATAGAAGTTATTCCTATTTCTGACGCAGATCGAGCAGCAAGTCCTGCCTCTCCCATCTCCTCATTGGTTTATAGAACCAGGTACCCACGTGCCATCTCCTCATTGGTTATACCCACGTGGGTGATTGAAAGACGAAATGTTTTGCCGGTTGTCGTGGTAATACTATGAAAGTGTAGATGCCAATCACCATATTTCAAAGATGAAAAAGCCTGGAAGGAGGAGAGATAACTAGAAACGATTTGGTTGGCCGTTTTGTGTGTGGATTAATTGTTGGAGTAGAGGACCTTGTGCATTTCAGGTAAAATAACTCAATTTTTATATCCCAGGACAAATTAGCTAGCAAGTGCAAGCTAACTAGCTAAATTGCCATACATGTTTAATGCTTTTCGACATGTCCCAAAATGAATGTCATTGGTTGAGAGTTTGTTTTGATATTGTAACCTGCGTGTCGTGATCGCGTTTGGTATAGGGGGACAAAATAAATGTATGCACGATAGCACACGATGGCGCATGCACGCAGCCGGTTTGGGTTCCGTGTAACGGTACAAAGTCCACTAATGAAACGGATACAATTCCAATAAAGGCTATCTGGCTTGAAATCAATTTTGAATTTTTTCAATTTGTTATCGGAATGTAACGTAAGCTAGCTAGATAAAAACTGTTGCTAAGATACGAGAGTGGCTAGGTATAAGTTGTGTCACATGCTGCATTTCTAACTTTGAATGAGACTGTAGGATCTGTAATCGTAATTCTGTCCATCTTCTTCTGTTTCTCCTTCAACAAAAATGAAATATTAGCCTGTTTAGCTCCCATGTAATTAGTTAGCTTTCCATCATTGTTTGCTATAAAAGATAGCAAAGAAAATATTTGTTTTGATTAAATCAACACCTTTCTCAAATATTCTAAAGTGGTCATAATTAATCTTTCTCTGTGGCTCGACTGTCACTTGACAACTTTGTGGAATTTCTTAGGGGTCCCTTCAAAAAGTGCCTTTGTGATAATGCTAATAACAGTAAAAATTGTTTTAACAAGACAACTAGTGAATCAATCGCAGCGTCATCTAGTGACCATTTAGGGAATTGAGTTCTCAGCTGTGGCGGCAAATTTCGTTCAGCAATACAGAGAATTGACGGAGAACAGAAGAGGTGAAAAAACTGACTTTAACATGTGTTGGCAAATCAAAATTGAATACAGACATATCTCCACCTATATAACGTAAAAATGTATATTTTTCTGCATATCTAAGCATCTTCTTCTGTTTCTGTCTATGTGGATATTTTTTGAAAGAAACTAAATATGCTTCTCTGCATCTCTGCTATAATCTGGGTAAAAGATTGAAAGGAATGTGAATCAGTACATTTAGTTATTGCTTGCTTTTCAAAGGTCTATCAACCTTGCCAGCAGGCATGCCAGCTAAGATAGTTAGCCAAGCTAGCTACTCTTACTTGATTGATAGCCTGAAGTTGCTTCTTGGTAGCTACTTAAGACATTGGGAACCTATCTGGGCTAGCTAAAGCCAACTTCATAAAATGTCTATGTGCCAGTATTACAGAAAAAAAAAAAATCGGACAAATCTGAGACTTTATACCTGTTTTTTACATTATTAAATGGACTGTAAATATCTAACACATAATTAACTTCTTCGGGGTAGGGAGCAGCATATTCACTTTGGATAAATAGCGTGCCCAATTTCAACTTCCTTCTACTCACCCCCAGAATATAAGATATGCATATTATTAGTAGATTTGGATAGAAAACACTCAGAAGTTTCTAAAACAGTTTGAATCATGTCTGTGAGCATAACAGAACTTATGTAGCAGGCAAAACCCCGAGGACAAACCATTCCGAATTGTTATTTTTTTGAGGTCACTGTCTTTTCAATGCGTTTTCATTGGGACACCAGATTTCTAAGGGACTTGTTTGCAGTTCCTACCGCTTCCACTGGATGTCACCAGTCTTTGGAAATTGGTTGAGGTTATTCCTTTGTGTAATGAAGAAGTCCGGCCATCGTAAAGGAGGGTCACTTGAAGTAAGTTGTTTGAGAGAGGCACATTACCAAAAAAGTTGCGTCAGTTTGTTTTCTTTTTGTATTGAACACAGATCATCCCGTCTTCCAATTGATCAATTATTAACGTTTAAAAATACCTAACGTTGTATTACAAAAGTAGTTTGAAATGTTTTGGTAAAGTTTACATGTAACTTTTGATATATTTTGTAGTGACGTTGCGCAAATTGGAAGCTGTGTTTTTCTGGATGAAACGCGCCAAATAAATTGACATTTTGGATAAATATCGACGGAATTAATCGAACAAAAGGCCCATTTGTGATGTTTATGGGACATATTGGAGTGCCAACAAATTAATTTCTTCAAAGGCATGAATTATATTTTTATTTTGGCGTTTTGTGTCGTGCCTGCAGTGTTGAAATATGCTACTCTCTTTGTTTACTGTTGTGCTATCATCAGATAATAGCATCTTATGCTTTCGCCGAAAAGCCTTTTTGAAATCTGACATGTTGGCTGGATTCACAACGAGTGTAGCTTTAATTTGGTATCTTACATGTGTGATTTAATGAAAGTTTGATTTTTATATCATTTTATTTGAATATGGCGCTCTGTATTTTCCCTGGCTATTGGCCAGGTGGGACGATTGCGTCCCACCTACCCCAGAGAGGTTAACAAAGATTGACTTCCAACTGAAAGATAAGCTTTCTACAAGCAGGCAGGGAATCTGCTACAAATAACATTTAACCTGTGAGATTAAGGAGTTGGAGTGATTGAGATAACAGAGATTGACATAGTATGAAAGAGTGAGAGAAAGCAAGACCAGAGAAAAGAGATCTATAGAACACGGCACAGTAGGTGGGTGATTGCTGCTTACATGCTAGGTTGGATGGATCGAAGGGGTCAAAAGAGAAGGAGAGGATGTTCTCTGCATAGCTCTTCTTCCACAGCTTGGTCCCTGTGTCTCCGTTCCACAGGACTATGTAGTTAGGTGGATGGATGGCCAGGAGAAGATCACGTGAAGCGTCCTGAGTCCACAACCAGTCCATATCTGAGAGGAAGATTAAAAAGAGCATATAAGATATATTTGAAATAATTCTTGTGGATGAATTTACTTCTTCCAGATAGTCAAAAATTAGATTTTCCTGTGTTTTATATATACAGCGCATTCAGAAAATAATCAGACCCCTTGACTTTTCCCACTTTGGTACGTTACAGCCTTATTCTAAAATAGATTAAGCAAAACATTTTCCTCATCAATCTACACACAAAAGCCCATGATGACAATATGCAAACAGGTTCAGAAATGTTTGCAAATGTATTAATTGTCCTTGAGTGGCCCAGCCAGAGCCCGTACTTGAACCTGATCAAACATCTTCGGCGACGTAGAACATTGTAAAAATAAAGAAAAACCCTTCAAATGAGTATGGGTCCAAACTTTTCACTGCTAATGTATACAACACACAGACACCAGTATTTGGGGAGTTTCTCTCATTCTTCTCTGCTGATCCTCTCAAGCTCTATCAGGTTGGATCGGGAGTGTCGCTACACAGCTAATTTCAGGTCTCTCCAGAGATGTTCGATAGAATTCAAGTCCAGGCTCTGGCTGGACCACTAAAGGACATTCAGAGACTTGTCCTGCAGCCACTCCTGCGTTGTCTTGGCTGTCTGCTTAGGGTCATTGTCCTGTTGGAAGGTGACCCTTAGCCCTCAAACTGTGGCGGAGTGCTCTGGAGCAGTATCTCCTTGTACTTTGCTCCATTTATCTTTCACTCAATCCTGACTTGCCTCCCAGTCCCTGCCACTGACAAACATCCCCCCAGCATGACGCTGCCACCTCCATGCTTCACCGTAGGGATGGTGCCAGGTTTCCTCCAGATGTGACACTTGGCATTCAGGCCAAAGAGTTCAATCTGTGTTTCATCAGACCAGAGAATCTTGTTTCTCATGGTCTGGGAGTCTTTAGGTGCCTTTCGGCTAACTCCAAGCAGGCTGTCATGTGCCTTTTACCGAGGAGTGGCTTCTGTCTGGCATGACTGGTGGAGTGCTACAGAGATGGCTGTCCTTTTGGAAGGTTCTCTCATCTCCACAGAGAAACTCTGGAGCTCTGTCAGAGTGAAAAGCAGGTTCTTTGTCACCTCCATGACCAATGCGCTTCTCCCCACGATATCTCAAGCTGGCCGGGCGGCCAGTTCAAAGCAAACTATTTGTCACATGAGCCGAATACAAGTGTAGACCTTACCATGAATAACTTACTTACAAGCCCTTAACCAACAGTGCAGTTCAAGAAGAGTTAAGAAAATATTTACCAAATAAACTGAAGTAAAAAAAAATGATAAAAAGTAACACAATAACGAGGCTATATACAGGGGGTACCGGTACCGAGTTAGTGTGCATGGGTACAGGTTAGAGATCATTTGTGGCCATTTGATACATTTTTCAGCAGTCTTACGGCTTGGGGGTAAAAGCTGTTGAGGAGCCTTTTGGTCCTAGACTTGGTGCTCCGGTATCGCTTGCTGTGTCGTCGCTGAAAAAACAGTCTATGACTTGGTTGACTGGAGTCTGACAGTTTTATGGGGTTTCCTCTGACACCGCCTATTATATTGGTCCTGGATTGCAGGAAGCTTGGCCCCAGTGATGTACTGGGCCGTAAGCACTACCCTCTGCAGCGCCTTACAGTCAGATGCCGAGCAGTTGCAACACCAGGCGGTGAAACAACCGGTCAGGATGCTCTCCATGGTGCAGCTGTTGAACTTTATGCGGATCTGGGGACCCATGCCAAATCTTTTCAGTCTCCTAAGGGGGAAAAGGTTTTGTCGTGCCCTCTTCACAACGGTCTTAGTGATAGGAAGTGTTAGTGGTTCAAAACTGCTTCCGTTTAAGAATGATGGACGCCACTGTTCTTGGGAACCTTTAATGCTGCAGACATTTTTGGATACCCTTACCCAGAGCTGTGCCTCAACACAATCCTGTCTCGGAACTCTACGGACAATTTCTTCGACCTCATAGCTTGGTTTTTGCTCGGACATGCACTGTCAACTGTGGCACGTTATATAGAAAGGTGTGTAACTTTTTTTCATTGTTTAAATAGCTTAGTACCTGATTTCGGGGACTAGGATATTTGTCAGCTCAAAAGGATAATAAACTTGCTGAAAAATAAAAAACTATCCCAGGGTTTGTGATATCTAATTTTCATTTATTCATTATTCAAAATTTATGTCAGGGAGGTTTGGCTTAATGTACTTGAAAGGAAATCATTGATACAGGTTGTAATTTCTTGGTCTCTCGCTTTCTCAAAGTTAATGTAATAAATGCAGCAGTAGTCCTTTTCCAAGGTTCGGCTCTCACCCTGGATAGGTTTGGAGTGCTCCTGGATCTCACAGTGGGCCGTGCCACTCACCACATCCCACACGATAATCTTCCCTGCTGAATCGGCAGAGGCCAGCCTCAGAGAGTAGGGCGAGCTCAGGCTGTGGTGGTAGTTCTCCCTGGACCATTTCACCTGCAGGCAGAGAGAGAGAAGGAGAGAGTGGGAGCAGGTGAGATGGTTTAGCCTATTTGAACAGTCTCTAAAACCAAACAAATGTGCAAGAAAAACTCAGCTCTCTAGAACACACAATTAAAAACAACCAGAACCCAATTGACTACCAAATTACACACGCTGAAGATTCAAATACAATTTAACCTGGAACGGCATGTGGCCCTGACAGCATCAGGAATTAAATGCTAAAACACAGTACTCCTGAGCTGCAGTATGCCTTATTCAAACCTGGTTTTGAAGAGTGGCAGCATCCCTGATACAAAGGGTATGTGGGGGTTATATAGGGTATGTTTGGACCATGATAGTTAGCTGGTGATGTGGAAACCAAGGAACTTGAAACTCTCGACCCGCTCCACTACATCCCCGTCGATGTTAATGGGGGCCTGTTCGGCCCGCCTTTTCCTGTAGTTCACGATTAGCTCCTTTGTCTTGCTCACATTGAGGGAGAGGTTGTTGTCCTGAGACCACACTGCCAGTTGACTAACCACCTCCCTATAGGCCGTCTCATCGTTGTCTGTGATCAGGCCTATTACTGTTGTGTCGTCAGCAAACTCGATGATGGTGTTGGAGTCGTGTTTGGTCACGCAGTCGTGGGTGAACAGGGAATACAGGAGGGACTAACTACACACCCCTGAGGGGCCCCAGCGTTAAGGATCAGCGTGGCAAACGTGTTGTTGCCTACTCTTTCCACCTGGGGGTGGCCCGTCAGGAATTCCAGGATCCAGATGCAGAGGGAGGTGCTTAGTCCCAGAGTCCTTAGCTTAGTGATGAGCTTAGTGGGCACTATGGTGTTGAACGCTGAACAGTAGTCGATGAACAGCATTCTCACATAGGTGTTCCTTTGTCCAGTTGAGAAAGGGCAGTTTGGAGTGCGATTGAGATTGCGTCATCTGTGGATCTGTTGGGGCGGTATGCAAATTGGAGTGGGTCTAGGGTGTCCGGGAGGATGCTGATGTGAGCCATGACCAGCCTTTCAAAGCACTTCATGGCTACCGACATGACTGCCACGGGCGGTAATCATTTAGGCAGGTTACCTTTGTTTCCTTGGGCACAAGGACTATGGTGGTCTGCTTGAAACATGTTGGTATTACACACTCGGTCAGGGAGAGGTTGAAAATGTCAGTGAAGACACTTGACAGTTGGTCCGCGCATGCTTTGAGTACACGTCCTGGTAATCCATATGGCCCAGAGGCTGTGGGAATGTTGACCTGTTGAAAAGGTTTTGTTCACATCGGCTACCGAGAGCATTCACACACAGCCATCCAGAACAGCTGGTGCTCTCGTGCATGCTTCAGTGTTGCTTGCCTCGAAGCGAGCGTAAAAGGCATTTAGCTTGTCTGGTAGGCTCGAGTCACTGGACAGCTCGTGTCCGGGTTTCCCTTTGTAGTCTGTAATAGTTTTCAAGCCCTGCAATATCCAACGAGCGTCAGAGCCGGTGTAGTAAGATTCAATCGTAGTAATCCTGTATTGACGCATTGCCCGTTTGATTATCCGTCTGAGGGTAGAGCGGGATTTCTTATAAGCGTCCGGATTGGTCTCCCGCTCCTTGAAAGCGCAGCTCTAGCCTTTAGCTCGATGCAGATGTTGCCTGTAATCCATGGCTTCTGGTTGGGATATGTACGTACAGTCATTGTGGGGATGACATCATCGATGAACTTATTGATGAAGCCGATGACTGAGGTGGTGGTGTATTCCTCAATGCCATTGGATGAATACCGGAACATATTCCAGTCTGTGCTAGCAAAACAGTTCTGTAGTGTAGCATCCGAGTCATCTGACCACTTCCGTATTGAGCGAGTCACTGGGACGTCCTGCTTTAGTTTTTCCTTGTAAGCAGGAATCAGGAGGATATAATTGCCAACTTCTGTGCATTTATAAATGACATCCTCAATTTAAATGACATAAAACTGGGAATTATTCTGTGCAAGGGAGAAACCGCAAATATTACTGCCAGATACAGTGCATGTATGTATTCACATCCCTTGACTATTTCCACATTTTGTTTGGTGTTTTACAAAGTGTGCCTTTCCAAATCATGTCCAATCAATTGAATTTACCACATGTGGACTCCAATCAAGTTGTAGAAACATCAAGGATGATCAATGGAAACAGGATGCACCGGAGCTCATTTGAGTATCATAACAAAGGATCTGAATACTTATGTAAATAAGGTAGTGTTTTTTTTTAATCTTTAAAACATTTGCCAAAATGTCTAAAAACCTGTTTTCACTTTGTCATTATGGGGTAGTGTGTATAGATTGTTTTCCTCAATTTATTTAATCAATTTTAGAATAAGGTTGTAACGTAACAAAATATTGCAAAAGTCCAGGGGTCTGAATACTTTTTGAATGCACTGTAGATACTGACTTGAGCACTTGGTGGCCTATTGATTGAATTAATACATCTCGATGCTCCTGGACACATCAGTGAGGTAACTTGGGGTCATAGGGTTTTTCCGAGTCTTACATCAGACAACCTTGTCCAAGCGACCCAGCTGAGGTTGATCAGACCCCGACTTGTGACCAGGGAGAGAATTATGCTGCTCACCATGGATCTCCTCTCTTGATCCAGAACCATCTTGAGGCTTTTTCAGCTGCCTTGATGGTTTTGCTAATGGACCTCCTCTTCGCGCTATTGATGCAGAATGTGCTGTAGGCTCTGTAGAGGGATTGCCCAACAAAACCCCTGCCGCTTACCTCGATAAGCATGCACCTTTGAACCCTGCTTCCGACAGTCGACGTCCAGTCTCTGGTATTGGCCATTTCTCTCGTACGCCTCTTCAAGATGATCTTCGCAAGGGACTGTCAAGCTCCAGAATAATGATGATGGTCTACGTGGACTTTGAGACCCCAGTTATGTCTGGTCTCAGAGTTGTCTTGACAATGTGCTGCGGGAACATGCGCTGCTTATACAGGTCTGCTGTCAACTCCCAGTCCTGAGCAGTAAGTTAGGATCCCTGCTGGTGGTTGGATTTTGAGCCTGGCTGCGCTCCAGCTCGAACGAAAGTCATCTTCTTATAGTTGGGCCTATCTCGCTTACTCTTGCGGATTCCTGTGCAGATTGCTTCTGCGATGGTCATGAGAACCTGGTCATGGTGCCAGTGACAACAGCCCCCTCCCAGAGCTTTAGGACAGTGGCTTAGGATGTGCTCCAGTGTCCCTCTCAGAGCATAGCAGGCATGCAGGAGTACCCACTTTGCTCCAGCAGAACAGGTTTGATGGGCTGGGTAGAACATCACGCTGCCTGGATCAGGAACTTCTTGCGGTGTGGTCAATCCACAAGACTTTCCTGTCTATCGCCTCCTCCCACCTCATCTGGGGGCGGGGGCCCAAGATCAGCTCTTCACCGGGTCACTGCTCCCACCAGGATACTGTGGCGCAGCTGAGAGACAGCCTGCAGTACGGCCTCCTCTGCTCTTCATTTCCTCCCGGTCTTGACCACTATCCCTGCTTGGACCAGTTTTGGGTCCCTTGGATCCCTGTATTGGATAACTTCCCTCACCGAAGTTAACTGAACTCCTTCCAGGGACTTCAGGGGCAGACTCAGCTTGTTGCTTTTCCCATCGAGGGCAATGCTGCTCAGGCTCCTGGGCAACCCCAGCTACGTTCGGAGATGGCTTCTGAACTTCACCTCCAAGTTCGACAGTGGAGATGAGCAGAGGCCAGAATATCCTCAGGAGGATGCCATGCTGATACATCCACACCGTGAACTTGCCGGGCAGTCCTGAACAATCAATCAACCTCAGCCAACTCCTGACAGTTGGCCTGGATTGATGGGTCTTTCAGGCTACTGTGAAACACATTGCCAAGGCTCTTCTGAGACGGTGGGGATCGGATTTGCTGCGGAATCGGTCTACGACCTTGACCCTTCAACACCATCGACCTCGATTTTGTTGGCTTGAAGCTCATTCTCGTCCATTCAATCAGCTTTTCCAACCCTTGCAGAATCAACCTGCTTCCTGGCACTGAGTTTGAGGTGACTGTCAGGTCGTCTATAAAGGCTATGATTGGTGGTTGTTGCACCCCAAATTTGGTTCGGAGCCCCAGCACTCAGCAGACTTCAGAATCATGTTCAGCACCAGGGCAAACAGGATCACGGACATAGCGCAGCCAGTGACGATTTCCACCTCCAGCCTGACCCTGATGAGAATCATGCTGAACTTGTCATAATAGTCGAGGATGAGGTCTGCCACTTTGTCTGGGACATGGTGGTCTCCTCATTGTAGTCTGCACCAGCTTGTGAAGGATCCTTAGGCATTGGCAAGGTCAAGCAATAGCACTGCCAAGTCCCCCTTGTTCTCTCGCGCTTCTCTGATGAGCTGGGTCACAACACCTATGTGCTCCAGACACCCAGTTACTTTTGGAATGCATCCATTTTGGGCTAATGTTGCCATTCTTAGAGAGGAAGTCTGCCAGCCGCCTGGCCACAATACTTGACACTTAGCAAGGACAGGATCCTTAATTGGTCGATTCTCTTGTAATCTTCTTCCTTCGGGATCCAAACTCCTTCATAGAATCTCCACTGCTGTGCAACCTTGCCTCTCCTCCAGATGACCTTAAGGATCTTCCAGAGCCACTTGGGTAACAGAGGGCAGTACTTGTAGACCTTATACTGCTACTGCTGTATCAAAGGAATTATCCAAGTGAGTCTCAGAAATGGCTAATATATTAATGTTATCTGATGTTAGCAAGTTATTGACTTCCTGAACCTTATTTCTAAGGCTACATATATTAATAAAGGGCTATTTTCAGACCTTTCCTGGGAAGCTTATCAAGCGATAGACATATGGAAAACAAACAACTTTTTTTTTTGCAGTTCATTAAATCAATTGGTGTGTGCGTGTGTGTGTGTGTTATTGAAGTTACAAACCCATAGGCTTGGCTCTCTCATCCCTTCCAGGATATGGAGGGAGGGTGGACAATGAGCCTGTCATGCAAGCAACATCGCCCATGCGCACTGGCAGCTTTAAATGGCTGGGAAAAGTTATTTTCTCGTTTACCGCAGAGGAAGATATACGTTTCTCTCAAGTCTTTGGCTCTTTCCAGAACAGCTACCTTGTCCTTGAACCTCAGGAACTTGATCACTATCGGCCTGGGCCGGTGGTGTGTTTTCCAGTCCTGTGGGTGCACTCCACCCAAATCTTCCTGTGGTCAATCTTCAGTTTCTCCTCACTTTATCCTCAGACTACATCCGGGTCTCAATTGGAGATCCTGCAATTCCGTCAACAACGTTGCTACGCCTTTATTGTCCCTCGAGAAAATCTGATTTCTCCGTCATTGTTATCATGGATTCCCATACAGAACTGATCTCAATGACTTACAGATTGCTGTCATCTTGCAGTTCTCCTGTTTAAATTTCATCGAGCTGACCCTGGTAGAACTGAAAACTGTTCTTCAGCTCTTGGACCTCTCTGGTCAGGTCTTCCATTATTTTATTAGTTGACACCAGTATTTGGACACAACACTTGAAGCTATTTTCTTGTTGTAACAACTGCTTGTAGATCTCTTTTTGTTTGTTTAAAATATCCTTTAACTGTGATAGAGAGACACCACTGTCCTCAACGGTACTCCCACCGGCTTTGGCATTTGTCATGGTAGCAACATAGGCTAAATCCACAGGTGAGATGGAAATAGCAAGAAACAGCAGGGATCTAGACTAGAGGTCGACCGATTAAATCGGAATGGCCGATTAATTAGGGCCGATTTCAAGTTTTCATAACAATCGGAAATCTGTATTTTTGGACACAGATTTGGCCGATTTATTTCTTCTCACCTTTATTTAAACAAGGCAAGTCAGTTAAGAACACATTCTTATTTTCAATGACAGCCTAGGAATGGTAGGTTAACTGCCTTGTTCAGGGGCAGAACGACAGATTTTTACCTTGTCAGCTCAGGGATTCAATCTTGCAACCTTACGGTTAACTAGTCCAACGATCTAACCACCTGATTTACATTGCACTCCATGAGGAGTCTGCCTGTTACGCAAATGCGGTAAGAAGCCAAGGTAAGTTGCTAGCTAGCATTAAACGTATCTTATAAAAATCAATCAATCATAATCACTAGTTAACTACACATGGTTGATATTACTAGTTTATCTAGCATGTCCTGCGTTATATATAATCGATGCGGTGCGCATTCGCGAAACAGGACTGTCGTTGCTCCAATGTGTACCTAACCATAAACATCAACGCCTTTCTTAAAATCAATACACAGAAGTATATATTTTTAAACCTGCATATTTAGCTAAAAGAAATCCAGATTAGCAGGCAATATTAACCAGGTGAAATTATATCACTTCTCTTGCGTTCATTGCACGCAGAGTCAGGGTATATGCAGTTTGGGCCGCCTGGCTTGTTGCGAACTAATTTGCCAGAATTTTACGTAATTATGACATAACATTGAAGGTTGTGCAATGTAACAGGAATATTTAGACTTATGGATGCCACCCGTTAGATAAAATACGGAACGGTTCCGTATTTCACTGAAAGAATAAACGTTTTGTTTTCGAGATGATAGTTTCCGGACTCGACCATATTAATGACCTACGGCTCGTTTTTCTGTGTGTTATTATGTTATAATTAAGTCTATGATTTGATAGAGCAGTCTGACTGAGCGATGGTAGGCACCAGCAGGCTCGTAAGCATTCATTCAAACAGCACTTTCGTGCGTTTTGCCAGCAGCTCGTCGCAATGCTTCAAGCATTGTACTGTTTATGACTTCAAGCCTATCAACTCCCGAGATTAGGCTGGTGTAACCGATGTGAAATGGCTAGCTAGTTAGCGGGGTGCGCGCTAATAGCGTTTCAAACGTCACTCGCTCTGAGACTAGTTGTTCCCCTTGCTCTGCAAGGGCCGCGGCTTTTGTGGAGCGATGGGTAACACTGCTTCGAGGGTGGCTGTTGTCGATGTGTTCCTGGTTCGAGCCCAGGTAGGAGCGAGGAGAGGGACGGAAGCTTTACTGTTACACTGGCAATACTAAAGTGCCTTTAAGAACATCCAATAGTCAAAGGTATATGAAATACAAATCGTATAGAGAGAAAGTGTCCTATAATTCCTATAATAACTACAACCTAACACTTCTTACCTGGGAATATTGAAGACTCATGATAAAAAAGGAACCACCAGCTTTCATATGTTCTCATGTTCTGAGCAAGGAACTTAAACGTTAGCTTTCTTACATGGCACATATTGCACTTTTACTTTCTTCTCCAACACTGTGTTTTTGCATTATTTAAACCAAATTGAACATCTTTCATTATTTATTTGAGGCTAAATTGATTTTATTGATGTATTATATTAAGTTAAAATTACTGTTCATTCAGTATTGTTGTAATTGTCATTATTACAACAACAAAAACAAAAAATATATATAATATAAAAAAATATATATTTAAATAAGCCGATTAAATCGGGTTCGGCTTTTTTTGGTCCTCCAATAATCGGTACCGGCGTTGAAAAATCATAAATCGGTCGACCTCTAATCTAGACAGTCACAAGCCCGGGAAAACCCGTGGTCCTAGCCACAAGGTCTAACATCGTCGTGAGCTGCATTCAAGCCCTCAAGGAAACCCCGCGAGGCATCTAAGATATTGGAATATTTTTATTCTATACAGGCTTCATTCTTTTCACTCTGTCAATTAGGTTAGTATTGTGTAGTAACTACAATGTGGTGAAATCCATTAGTGTTTTTTCTCCCATCTACAGCAACTGAGTTAGGAAGGACACCTGTATATTTGTAGTGAATGAGTGCATTGATAAACCATACAAAGTGTAATTAATAACTTCACCATGCTCAAAGGGATATTTCATGTCTGCGTTTTGAAAAATGTTACCCATCTACCAATAGGTGCCCTTCTTTGCGAGGCATTGGAAAACCTCCCTGGTCTTTGTGGTTGAATCTCTGTTTGAAATGCACTGCTCGACCTTACAGATAATGGTATGTGTGAGGTACAGAGATGAGGTAGTAATTCAAAAATCTAGTTAAAACACTATTATTGCACAGAGTGAGCCCATGCCATTACAAATGGGTTGAACATTTTCTGAAAGGTACTTTAGATCTTTGCTTTTGGTTAAAAAAAAACTTGGTTGTAGAATTTATTTATTAATAAATACCTTAATTACGTAATGATATTGAATCTGTCTGGATCAAGTGCCCTTCTGACTTTGGCCAATACGCCTTTTCTTGCTGTGGTATCGTTTGGTTGAATATTTTGATGGTATTGAGTATCGTGATTAGGGATGTTAACGGTTAACAGTTAGTCATCGAAAATACATTTGACCGGTCATGTTTATCGGTCTATAGGTTTATTTGCATAATTTTGTGGAATGAAAGTGTATGTGTATGTGTGTGTCTTCGGTGTGAAAACGAATTTGAACTGTAGAGGGCGCTATACAACCAAGAATGTGCTTGGAAGCTTTCACATCCCCTAGAGGCATTGCTAACGTTAGCTTGGCAACTGAGGAAAAATGAAGCGTGCCAAACGTAGCTCTGTGTGGGACCCTTCGTTCAAAAGGGTGATGAAGTTCCCTGCAAGCTTTGCGAAAATTCAGCAGCAGGGGCCTCCCGAGTGGCAGATCCTTACAGATCAGGGTATCGCACAATTTATCCAGCTTCGTCCGGGTTAGGGGAAGGTTTGGCTGGCCGGGATGTCCTTTGTCCCATCGCGCTCCAGCAACCTGGTCGCCAGGTGTCGGCTCGCTTACGGATCAAGCGAGCAGTGTGTCAAGAAGCAGTGCGGCTCGGTAGGGTTGTTTCGGAGGACTCGGGAGTTGCAGCGATGGGACAAGACTAACGACTAATTGGATAACAAAAACCTTTTTTTATTTTTTATAAATTCAGCAGCAGTACCAGCACGATGATGTATCACATCAAGAACAAAACACCCGGGTGCCATCACTTTGATGCTAGCGGGGAGACTGATGCGTGCCGTCTGAGGTGATCACACAGTTGGCGTGTAGAATGATTGAGCGTGATATGATGCCAATCAGTGTGGCCGAGGGCTTGAGGGGAGTTAATTCGTTACCTTGAGCCAGAGTACTGCATGCCATCACGAGGTACAATAACAAATAGAAATCAAAAAGCACTACCAGGAGAGAAAAAATAAGTGCTGAAAGTGAAGCTAGCCACAGCCGTCAAGTTCGCTCTCACAACTGACTGTAGTACTGTGCTGACCACCGAGATCTAAATTACCATGACATGCCACTTCAGCGACGTTGACTGGGTGATGGAATCAACAGTCCTCCTGACCAACAGAGTCTATCCGTCAGACACACAGCTGACAACCTCGGGGAGAAGCTGACCAGTGATGTTGAGATGTGGGACATATTGACTGTGTTGGCATGCATCCACGACAACGCACGCAACATTGTGGCTGCCAATTCCCCTGCTTGCGTCCCCTGGGACTCGGTGCCATGCTATGCACACAGACTTCAACTAGGCATCAACGATGGCTTCAATATGTATGTGTCGTGTGATTGTTGCTGCTGAGAGACTGGTTAGGCACTTTAACCATAGCCAACTCAGCCACCAAGGCACTAGCAGCCAAGCAAGTCCAAATGCAGCTGCCGCAGCATCACCTGATCCGGTCTTGTGAAGACAGACCGAGTTCCAGCGTGTGGCATGTTTGAGAGGTTGGTGGAGCAGAGACAGCCGTGCTGTTCAACTGGACCGTCACCAACCTGCAAGACGCAGAACTCTCGAGCTCCCAGATGATCCCGTCTTGCCAACCCTGACATGCGCAACCACCGTCATGTCATCCAAAAGGTGTCCATCTCCATCACATTCAGCCCACTGCAAACATCTCTTCCCGCGGAGCGGATAAAAGCAGGAGAGTGTTAGAGTTCAGGAGTCCCTCTGAAAAACGCATGCAGGAATTAATCTACATTGTATATAGGCTATTAGTGTTGTTAATCTATGTAGGTAAATAGCAGCCAATTGCTGTTATTGTCATTGTCTTATTGAAAGTATAAGGAGAATCAAAGCCATACATTGCACATTTATGAAAAAATATATTTTTGAAGGATAGGATATGCAAAATCGTATAATACTTATATTATTCTTTTCACAGGTGGATGCCAAAAATCTGACCACCTCCTGTCACATTGATGTTGGACCATCGCCACAAGCATCTGCGATTTCTCTGGCCAGCTGAGAGTGACCGCAAAAACAAAGCTGCTCAAGTTGGCGGACTTGGCATCCACTGACACAGATGCGACTGGGTCAAATGGAGAGGCCGCAGCAGCAGCCGAGAGAGAGTGCCCCGCTGCTACTGACAGAGAGGGTGACTGATCGAGCCAGGAAGCTTTGGGTCTTCAGCACCTATTTGGGAGCGCCAACAATGCCATGCTGTTACTCCTTGGGTGTGACTACAACCCAGCACTTGAGAGAGAGAGGCAGAAAACAAGGTGGACAACTAGCTGAGACATTCCCCCCATCACTCAATGTGAAGCCACGTCACTGGTGGAATGTCAACAGTGCAAGATTCCTAAGGATCGCCACTTTAGCGAGACGCTACAATTTGCTGACAATAGTCCACAATGGGCCTACTGTTAACTGATAGAAAATGTTAACGGTTTTGAAAATGAAATGGAAAAGCAAAATATATTGTGGTTTTTGGTACTGTTTTGTTGTTTATTTGCAAGAATATGTTGTACAATGTAGCCTACATTTTTCCGGCGATATGTTCTACTTCGACAAGGCTTTAATATCTAATTGAAATTAGATATTTTAAAAAAATTGGGAAAGGTTTTACATTTGGCTGCTTCATTTTAATGAAGCTCTTAATGAAAACAGCCGTTCCTTGTACACATGCAATTCACACAGGAGTCAGAAGTTGTCAGCAGAACCATTATTTGATTGAGTCAAGTTTAATCTGTTATGGTTGCTAAAAAGGAATAAAAATGTGCAACAAAAAGACTCATTACAACTAAATTATCTGTTGATAAATCAAATGTATAAAAATAATATTGTCCATAAATCAAAACCATAACCTAAAATAAAATGTAGGCCCTATTAAAACTTCTAAATACAGTATTTAAATAAAAATAACCTTTATTTAACTAGGCAAGTCAGTTAAGAACAAATTCTTATTTACAATGACAGCCTACCCCGGCCAAACCCGGACGACGCTGGGTCAATTGTGCACCGCCCTACGGGACTCCAAATCACGGCCGGATGTAACACAGCCTGTATTCGAACCGGGGACTGGAGTGAAGACTCTTGCACTGAGACCGCTGCGCCACTCGGGAGCCGAAGCAAACCTTATCAATGTGGCTTTTTTGGCCCAAACACAGTGAAATGTGGCCGAATCTTGCTGACAAAGAGGAAAAGCTTACTCTGACCAAGGTCATAGAGAACGCACTTTCTTACTTTGGATGATAAATATCACTTCTGCTAGAGAACAGACTTTTTACTTAGAACCAGACATGAATATAGTTTACTCCTGAGATAGGTTACATTCACTTTTGCTAACGTAATCTAGGCTACATGCTATGAATTCAATCAAACAAAATATTCAAAAAAAGGCAGAGGCTACTTCCTGGGATTCTCCCATTATGATATTGAGAAACCCTGACTGGAACTTACCTTGACCACATTGGCTTTGTGTCTCTCCAGAACCTGGATGGTCTGGGAAGTCTTTGGGTCGATGATGAGGATGCTGGAGTGACATCCCTGGGCTATCAGCCCCTGCCAACCCCTAGAAGAGAACAGATTTTAAATCTGGGGTCATTACAGCAGAGGCATGTTCTAGGGTGAGGCGGTATCCAGATTTTCATATCGTCATCATATACCAGGAAATGTGTATTACCGGCATAGTACACAAGGTGGCGCCAAAGAAATGCAAAAAAAGCCCATTGGGTGTCTATTAAAAGACTGCTAACAAAATTTGCAGTGAGTCCGCAAGCTAAACATAATAACAAGCGCAAACCAATTTTTTTTGTTGCAAAAACAGGGAATCCAGCTCATGAACATGCATAACTAGGCAAAAGAAGACACCCTCTGCGTTTATTTTCACCAAACTTAACATGTGTAAATATTTGTATGAACATGAGATTCAACAACTGAGAAACTGAACAAGTTCCGCAGACATGTGACTAACAGAAATGGAAGAAAGGGGAGGGTCAAATTCTTAAGTAACAGTCAGTATCTGGTGTGGCCACCAGCTGCATTAAGTACTGCAGTGCATCTCCTCCTCATGGACTGCACCAGATTTGCCAGTCCTTGTGAGATGTTACACCACTCTTCCACCAAGGCACCTGTAAGTTCCCGGACATTTCTGGGGGGGAAATGGCCCTAGCCCTCCCCCTCCTATCCCAGACGTGCTCAATGGGATTGAGATAAGGGCTCTTCACTCGCCATGGCAGAACACTGACATTCCTGTCTTGAAGGAAATCACGCACAGAATGAGCAGTATGGCTGGTGGCATTGTCATGCTGGAGGGTCATGTCAGGATGAGCCTGCAGGAAGGGTACCACATGAAGGAGGAGGATGTCTTCCCTGTAACGCACAGCATTGAGATTGCCTGCAATGACAACAAGCTCAGTCCGATGATGCTGTGACACACCGCCCCAGACAATGACAGATCCTCCACCTCCAAATCGATCCCGCTCCAGAGTACAGGCCTCGGTGTAACGCTCATTCCTTCGACGATGAACGTGAATGCGACCTCGGTGTAACGCTCATTCCTTCAGTGATGTCTGGTGAGGACCGGTCTTACAACAGGCCTACAAGCCCTCAGTCCAGCCTCTCTCAGCCTATTGCGGACAGTCTGAGTACTGATGGAAGGATTGTACGTTCCTGGTGCATCTCGGGCAGTTTTGTTGCCATCCGGTACCTGTCCCGCAGGTGTGATGTTCGGATGTACCGATCCTGTGCAGGCGTTGTTTCACGTGGTCTGGCACTGCGAGGACGGTCAGCTGTCCGTCCTGTCACCCCTTTAGTGCTGTCTTAAGTAGAGGTCGACCGATTAATCGGAATGACTGATTAATTAGGGCTGATTTCAAGTTTTCATAATAATCGGTAATCGGCATATTTGGACACCGATTGTGGCCGATTACATTGCACTCCACGAGGAGACTGCGTGGCAGGCTGACCACCTGTTACGCGAGTGCAGCAAGGAGCCAAGGTAAGGTGCAAGCTAGCATATAATCGATGCAGTGCCTGTTAATTTCTCATCGAATCACAGCCTACTTCGCCAAACGGGTGATTTAACAAGCGCATTCGCAAAAAAAGCACTGTCGTTGCACCAATGTGTACCTAACCATAAACATCAATGCCTTTCTTTAAAATCAATACACAATTATATATTTTTAAACCTGCATATTTAGTTAATATTGCCTGCTAACATGAAAATAAAACAACTTATTACAAAACGCGACCCCTGTCAATACACAGCTGGACTCACCTGCACCCGCTTTCTCCTGTTGTGCGATTGGCAGACACACAAGTGACTGGCTAAACTGTTTTAGGGAACTTCTGTAAGCTGTATAATACAAAATGTGACAGGTGAAATGAAGAACACAAATCGGTTTTATCTCCTAATGTACTGCAGAAGTTGACTGCAGATATTTACTTAACTACAAATATTAAAATGTATTGAAAAAGTTAAGAAATAGTTTGCACGGTATTGAAAAACCATCCCGTTGCTATTTCCAAATAGCCCGGTATACCACCCAAGCCTAGCGTGTTCAGCAGGACAGATAGAAATATGCTATTGTTATGTAGAACAAACATGCCTCTGACAATAAACCATAGTTATCTCCAAGCGTCCTATAGTAAGAAGTTGAGTATGGAATTTTTTTACTTTTATACTGTGTAATTTAGAGTATACTTTAAATGCCCGGATGTAATACTTATTTAGGATTTTCATGTAGCTGAATTCGCTGCACAACATTCAGCAAGAGAATCGTCTCTTCACACCCACGTCTCTTCACACCCACGTGTTTGACAACAGCTGATAAATCAGAATAGAGGACATTCGATGATGCCTACTCAGAATGGATTTTATATACACTACATGACCAACAGTATGTGGACACCTGCTCATCGAACAGCTCATTCCAAAATCATGGAATTAGTCCCCCTTTCCTGCTATAACAGCCTCCACCCTTCCAGGATAGCCTTCCACTAGATGCTGGAACATTGCTGCGGAGACTTGCTTCCAATCAGCCACAAGAGCTTTAGTGTAGGTTGGGCACTGATGTTAGGCGATTAGGCCTGGCTCGCAGTCGGCTTTCTAATTCATCCCAAAGGCGTTTGATGGGGTTGAGGTCAGGACTCTGTGCAGGCCAGTCAAGTTCTTCCACACCGATCTCAACAAACCATTTCTGTATGGACCTCGCTTCGAGCATTGTCATGCTGAAACAGGAAAGGGCCTACCCCAAACTGTTGCCACAAAGTTGGAAGCACAGAATCGTCTGGAATGTCATTGCTTGCTGTAGCATTGACTGGAGCTAAGGGGCCTAGCCCGAAAAATGAAAAACAGCCCCAGACCATTATTCCTTCTCCACCACCAAACTTTACAGTTGGCACTATGCATTGGGGAAGGTAGCGTTCTCCTGGCATCCGCCAAACCCAGATTTGTCCGTGGGACCAACAGATGGTGAAGCATGATTCAGAGAACGCGTTTCCATTGCTCCAGAGTCGAATGGTAGAAAACTTTACATCACTCCAGCCGACACCTGGCATTGCCAAGCATTAGGCTTGCGTTTGTTTATTTGCGTTGTTTGTAACTTATTTTAACTTATTTTGAACATAATGTTGCCGCTACTGTCTCTTATGACCGAAAATAATTTCTGGACATCAGGACTGCGATTACTCACCACGGACTGGCAGAATCCTTTTTTTCCCTTTAACGACTGACGAGCCCGACGCAAATCATTTATTGCTTTCTCGGGAACAGGCCCAGATCCCCGTTATTTGCGTAAAGAGGTGGAGAAAAAGGGTCCAGAGGACGGGCTGCCTTCTGAGAATTCATAAGCAATCGCATAAACCCCCACTTCCTTCCATTCCACGATCAAACGTGCAATCTTTGGGGTAATAAAATCGATGACCTACGCGGAAGATTAAACTACCAACAGAACATTCAAAACTGTAAAATCTTATGCTTCATGGAGTTGTGGCTGAACGACGACATTATCAACATACAGCTGGCTGGTTATACGCTGTACTGGCAGGATAGAACAGCGGCGTCTGGTAATACAAGGGGTGGCGGACTATGAATTTTTGTAAATAACAGCTGGTGCACGATATCTAAGGAAGTCTCGAGCTATTGCATCTCATGATAAGCTGTAGACCACACCATCTACCTAGTTCTCATCTGTATTTTCATAGCTGTTTACATACCAGCACAGTCAGAGGCTGGCACTAAGACAGCATTGAATGAGCTGTATTCTGCCAAATAAGCAAACAAGAAAACGCTCACCCAGAGGTGGCGCTTCTAGTAGCCGGGGACTTTAATGCAGGGAAACTTAAACCCGCTTTACCAAATTCCTATCAACATGTTAAATGTGCAACGAGAGGGGGGGGGGGGGGGGGGGGGACTCCGGACCACTTTTACCTCAGAGGCGCAAACAAAGCTCTCCCTTGCCCTCTATTTGGCAAATCTGACCATAATTATATCCTCCTGCTTACAAGCTAAAATTAAAGCAGAAAGCACCAGTGACTAGATCAATAAAAAAGTGGTCAGATGAAGCAGATGCTAAGCTATAGGACTGTTTTTCTTGCAAAGACTGGAATATGTTCCAAGATTCCTCTGATGGCATTGAGGACCACATCAGTCATTTGCTTCATCAATAAGTGCATTGATGATGTCGTCCCCACAGTGACTGTACGTACATACCCCAACCAGAAGCCATGGTAACATCCGCGCTGCGCTAAAGGCTAGAGCTGCCGCTTCAAGGAGCGGGACACTAACCCGGAAGCTTATAAGAAATACCGCTATGCTCTCCAACGAATAATCAAACAGGCAAAGGGAAGCACAGCCGAGAGCCGCACAGTGACACCAGCCTACCAGACGAGCTAAACTACCTCTATGCTCACTTTGAGGCAAATAACACTAAAACATGCATGAGAGCACCAGCTGTTCCGAAAGACTGATCACGCTCTTCGTAGCCGATGTGAGTAAGACCTTCAAACAGGTCAACATTCACAAGGCCACAAGGCCAGATGGATTACCAGGACATGTACTGTTTAGGTACAGTGCCTTCAGAAAGTATTCAAAGCGTTTGATTTATTCCACATTTGGTTGTGTTACAACCTGAATTCAAGATATATTCAATCTATGGTTTCACACATCTACACATAATTACCCAAAATGACGAAGTGAAAACATGTTTAGGGATTATTGAAAATTAAATACAGAAATCTCTCATGTCCATTAGTATTCACACCCGATACAGTCAATACTTTGTAAATGGACCTTTGGCAGCAATTACATCCATGAGTTTTTCTGGGTAAAGTCTAAGAGCTTTCCGTACTTGGATTGTGCAACATTTGCCCATTACTCTTTTTTAAATTCTTTAAGCTCTGTCAAATTGGTTGTGGTTCATTGCTAGACAACCATTATCAGGTTTTGCCATAGATTTTCAAGTAGATTTAGGTCAAAACTGTAAAAACTCAGCCACTCAGGAACATTCACTGTCTCGGTAAGCAACTCCAGTGTAGATATGGCCTTGCGTTTTACGTTATTTTCCAGTTGAAAAGTGAATTCCTCTCCCAGCGTCTGGTGGAAAGCAAACTGAACCATTTTTTTCCTCTAGGATTTTGCCTGTGCTTAAAGCCATTCCATTTATGTTTTTTATCCTGAAAAAATCCAGTACTTAATTACTAGCATGCCCATAACATGATGCAGCCACCACTATACTTCAAAATATGGAGAGTGGTACTCAGTAATGTGTTGTATTTGGCCCAAACCTAACACTTTGTATTCAAGACAAAAAGTGAATTGCTTTGCCACATTTTCTGCAGTATTACTTTAGTGCCTTGTTGCAAACAGGATGTGTCTTTTAGAAAATGTGTATTCTGTACAGGCTTCCTTCTTTTCACGTCTGTCAATAATGTTAGTATTGTGGAGTAACTACAATGTTGTTGATTCTTCCTCAGGTTTCTCCTATGACAGCCATTAAAACGCTGAAATTGATTTCAGAAGGAACAAAACTCCACTACGAAGAACAATGGGGAATCAGTCGATAGAGTGACCACATATAAGTACCTGGGAAACGAAACAAAATGAAATTCAATGACTGTACCTTTGCAAAGATAAAGAAATTGTAACAGATGTTTTTTTTAAGCAAACTGAACCCTTTTAATGTCGACCGCCATATCTTACAAATGTTCTATGAATCTGTCCTGCAAAGTATGCTGTCCTTTTGTCTGATATGCGTGTTCAGAAACATGAGTGTGCAAGACCGAGTCAAGCTTCAGTGCATGATTAAGACAGCGGGAAGGATAATTTGTATAGATCAAGAATCAGTCACCAATCTGTACACAAAACTCATCCTCCTAAACTTGAAAGCATTTTACAGTACAGTACTCATCCCCTTCACTCAAAATTCAGTCAAAGCAGCAGCCGGACAAGGGGAAAGAGACTTCTTCAAAAGAAAATCAAAACAGATAGCTATGGGGACTCTTTTATTCCAACAGCCTGCATAATAAATAGTCTGTTGGTCCCTCGAGTACATAGCATATTGCACTTTCACTTTAAATGTGTAGCTATAGCAATTTCAATAAATTATTTGTGTGTAGTTTGTGTTATGTACTCTCTTTTTAAGCACATGACCAAATTTAATTTCCCCCTGGTGGGATAATAAAGTTGATCTGAATCTGGTCTTCGTGGTTGAATTCACTGCTCGACTGAGGGACCTTACAGATAATTGTATGTGTAGTCATTCAAAAATCAAGTTAAACACTATTATTGCACACAGAGTGAGCCCATGCAACTTGTTATGTGACTTGTTAAGCACATTTTTACTCCTGAACTAATTTAGGCTTGCCATAACAATGGGGTTGAATACTTATTGACTAAAGCTTTTCAGCTTTACATTTAACTAATTTGTAAAAAATTCTAAAAACATAATTCCACTTTAACATTATGGGATATTGTGTGTAGGCAAATGACAAATAAAATCAATTTCAACCATTTTTAATTCAGGTTGTAACACAACAAAATGTGGAAAAAGTCAATGGGTGTGAATACTTTGACGGCACTGTAGAAGCAAGACAGATTTCGGACACGGCCATTAGCTCTATTCATGCAATTTCTATCTGCAACGTTGGACAATGTTTGGCTACTGAACGTGGGACCTGGTTCAAGTAGCTATGTTGGAGGGGGGGGGGGGGTGTATCGCTCTGCCACGGTGATCTTGGAGCAGGTAGTAGCGGGTAGACTTAGCTAGCTGGAGAGAGGGTCTTGATAGGAAAGGAGACAAGTAGCCTTGCCCACGTCATAGCATTGCATCTGAGCCATGCATTCTTCTTTACTGCAACTCAACAGTCAGGAAAGGGCTGTAGCTATAGACTGAGAGTTAGCACATTAGTCCATGGGCCGGAGGTCAGTCTGGCTCACTTGGGGTGATGATGTCTCAGTGATTTTCTTGAAGGTCTATTTCTATTTCCCTAGAGTTGGAAAATGTGTGATAGAAAAAGCTGCCATTGCTACACTTGTGTTATAACTGTTTCATCCCTCTATCCCATATATTTCTCCCCATAGAGATTTTACCCTATGACAAACAATGTCAGTATACAGTAGGCCGTCATTGTAAATAAGAATTTGTTCTGAACCGACTTGCCTAGTTAAATAAATAAAAATACAAGTTATTGCTCACATGTACCTTTTAATCAAATATTATTGGAAAACTTAGATTCACAGCTATCCATTGTACACATTCAACTGAAGTCCCTGTGCCCAAGAACACCAAGGTAACCTGTCTAAATGACTAGCACTCACAACTGTAGCCATGAAATGCTTTGAAAGGCTGGTCATTGCGTACATCAACACCATCATCCTGGACCAGTGAAGGCTGCTGAGGAGAGGACAGCCCTTAATAAGGACTGAAACAGAGCAAATGTCATGGCTAACACAAGGAAACCATGTCTGATGTACGTGATACCATTCCACTCATTACCACGAGCCTGTTCTCCCCAATTAAGGTGCCACCAACCTCCTGTGTCGAAGACACACTCCAATTCATATACCGCCCCAAAAGTTCCACATATGACACAAACTCTATTGCACTCCACACTGCCATTTCCCACCTGTACATGAGGAACACCTACGTGAGAATGCTGTTCATTGACAATAGCTCAGCGTTCAACACCATAGTGCCCTCCAAGCTCATCACTAAGCTCAGGACCCTGGGACTGTACACCTCCCTCTGCAACTCAATAGAGATTGTGAGGGTCTTGATAGGGAAAGGAGACAACCTTGCACAAAACAAAAGAGTCGTGGACTAAAGGAAACGGAGGGCCGAGCACACCCCCATCCAGTCAAGATCTTTAAGTTCCTCGGTGTCCACATCACTAAAGGAATTCTCATTGTCCACACACACCAACACAGTCGTGAAGAAGGCACGACAATGCCTCTTTCCCCTCAGGAGGCTGAAAAGTGTTGGTATGGGCCCTTAGATCCTCAAAAAGTTCTACAGCTGCACTGGTTGCACCACGAGCTCGCTTGCTGCCTACCACCGCTCAGTCAGACTGCGCTATCAAATCATAGACTTAATTATAATAACACACAGAAATACGAGCCTTAGGTTAATATGGTCAAATCCGGAAACTATCAATATGGTCAAATCCGGAAACTATCCATATTTTATCTAACGGGTGGCATCCATAAGTCTAAATATTGCTGTTACATTGCACAACCTTCAATGTTGTCATAATTATGTAAAATTCTGGCAAATTAGTTCGCAATGAGCCAGGCGGCCCAAACTGATGCATATACCCTGACTCTGCATGCAATGAACGCAAGAGAAGTGACACAATTTGCCTAGTTAATATTGCCTGCTAACATTAATTTATTTTAACTAAATATGCAGGTTTAAAAAAATATACTTCTGTGTATTGATTTTAAGAAAGGCATTGATGTTTATGATTTGGTACACATTGGTGCAACGACAGTGCTTTTTTCGCAAATGCGCTTGTTAAATCACCCGTTTGGCGAAGTTGGCTGTGATTCAATGATAAATTAACAGGCACCACATCGATTGTATGCAACGCAGGACAAGCTTGATAAACTAGTAATATCAACCATGTGTAGTTAACTAGTGATTATGTTAAGATTGATTGTTTTTTATAAGATACGTTTAATGCTAGCTAGCACCTTACCTTGGCTCCTTGCTGCACTCGCATAACAGGTAGTCACAGCCTGCCACGCAGTCTCCTCGTGGAGTGCAATGTAATCGGCCATAATCAGTGTCCAAAAATGCCGATTACTGATTGTTATGAAAACTTGAAATTGGCCCTAATTAAATCGACCTCTAGTAGTGAGTACAGCCCAGTACATCACTGGGGCCAATCCAGGACCTCAACAGGCAGCGTCAGAGGAAGGCCCTAAAAACTGCCAAAGACTCCAGCCACCCTCTCTGAAGGACTCTGAAATCGCATGGCAAGCGGTACTGATGTACCATCCCTGAAAATAAATAAATGGCCCTGACCAGCTTCTACCCCCAAGCCATTAAATAATTAACCAATAGCTACCCAGACGATCTGCATTGACCCTTTTTGCATTAACTTTTTTGAGTTGTCACATACGCCGTTGCTACAGTTCATCTATCCTGTTGCCTAGTCATTTTATCCCTACCTGTATACATCTACCTAAATTACCTCTTAACGCTAAACCTGAACTTGGTAGTGGTACCTTGTGTATATAGCCAACATAATTCTCAATGTATATTTATCCTTGTGTTATTAATTCTCTATTATTTCCTCTCTGCATTGTTGGGAAGGGCCCATAAGTAAGCATTTCACTCTTAGACTACTCTACACCTGTTGTTTACGAAACATGTACCAAATACAATTTGATATTGGATTGGGGGATGAAAGAGACCGATAACACAGAGAACGCTGTTATTGCTGCACTATCACACATTTTCCACCTATGGCCCAAATGTGGGGGTCTAGCCCATTAACTAATCTTACAAGCACACTTTATTTGCTTTGTAAAACTACAGCTAACTACTAGCAATACGGCATCCATCAGTCACATACATTTATCCTCAACCAATGACACTAAACAGTGGCATCGTTATTGGTTGTCAACTTTAACACAAAAACACAACTGCAATGTCAAATCAATAACTAGCTAACGTTACGTTAGACAATTCCCTCATTAGCGAGCAAGCTAACGTTAGCTTCGTCCCACAACTGGCCATTTATGTTAGCTAACATTTATATTAACAATTTGAACTTGACTTTTAATGTCTACAGACGGCAACGTAAAGTCAACATGGTTAATCCAAACGCTAACTAACATAAATGGCTAAGCAAATTGCGGGACGAAGCTATTTTACATTAGCTAAGCTAGCTTGCTGAAACTTGTAGCAAGAACACCACTTGCCAACTGTGAAGCGAAGTACTCAAATTCTTGACTTTATCCAAAGACTAAACAATATGATATTGTAATATCTAATACATATCTGCTCATCTTAATTTTCTGTAGAAGAAACCATCTCAGCTGAGTGAGTTAACGTAAATATCTAACATACATTTCAGCTAGCTAGGCCAATGCGCAGGGCTCCAGAACTCACCAGTCAACAGCCGTTTTGTTCTGCAAATTGAGCGTGCCAGTCAATGTCCGCGCCGCGAGTTTAATATTGACAGAGTAAGGAATCATTGTTACTATGAATTGAGTTAACTAGCTACATCCAAATAAATGGACAAAATCTCGCATAGAACATGTATTTTGGTTTGTTGACAGGGACAAAAAAATAAGCAGGAAGTGTCAATTCCAGGATGCGTTATAATATAACTGTGAAGTCGGCAATAACAACGAAGTACTTCCGGGTAAAAGTCCTGTCCTGTGTGCTTTGTAAATTAAAAATGAGAACGAAAATAATAGTATCTAAAGATTTTATACTAGTTATGAATCAAAAATAATTAAAAGTATTTATATAAGATATTATGTAATTTTGTCTTTATCTTCTTTTCTTTCAAGCCTAAAAGGTCAACAATGTTTTTTTGTGTGTGTACGCCTATCACTTATTGCACCATACAATACTATCTGTACGTTGTGCAGTAAAAGGGGGTCCATTCTACTCAGGAGCAAATCCGCAGTTTACACTCCCTTCAGTGTCACTGCTCACTCATTTGCCAGCCCTTATAGAGTGGCCCATCAACTTAAACCCAATAGTTTTTTCATACTGGACATACATATTGCATCGTACAAAATTATCTGTACGTTGTGTCGCTGTAAAAGGACAGTCCATTCTACTCAGAAGCATTTTAACTTTCCAAATCCACAGTTTCCGAATCCATAATCAGTGTCGCTTCTAATTTTACAACCATATTTCATATCGGACATACATATTGCACCATACAACATTTTCTGGTCATTGTGTTGCAGGAAAAGGGGGGGTCCCTTTAACACAGGAGCAGCTGTAGTTTCCAAATCCACGACCCCCAAGGTCGTCATTGCTGTTATTGTGGCCCTTTAAGAGTGGAAATCAGCTTACATCCAGCTATTTGCATGTTTGATAGTTAGGTTTAATTAACACAAATACATGTGCCACAGTGGAGCACTTTGGCAGATTACGATAAAACTGAATTGCAGTGCAGTTTACATAAGATATATACAAATATGTTTGACTTGGAGGTAGCCTACCCACACTGTATCTGCAAGCTGTTTTGCTACACCCGCAATAGCATCTGCTAAATATACAGTATATATGCGACCAATAACATTTTATTTCATTTTATTTGGCTAGAGTGCACATGCCAAGACCAGAGTGGGCGCATTTGCGACATAACTCAAGGACCGCCAAATGAGCAGTGACACTCCTCTGGGTGTAAACTCTGTGGATTTGGAAACTAGAAGTGCTCCTGATTTGAATGGATCCCCATTTAGATGTGACACAATGTAGAGATAATTTTGTAAATGCAATATGTATGTCCGATATGAAAGAAAACTACTGGATTTAAGTTGAAGGGCCATTTTATAAGGGCCACCAAATGATCAGTGACGCTTCTTTGGATGTAAACTCTGTAGATATGGAGACTAGAAGTGCTCCCTTTCATTTCGTCCTGCATAATTCTAAACTCTTATTTTATTTCTATCAGAATCATCTTGTAGACAGGAAGTGATTTTTATTCGCTCTGGCCAACAGTATCTTGTATGCTAACGTTAGCTTTTTGGTTCGAGCCGGTTGCAACCCCAGTGAACATTGGGCCTTTTTAGCTAGCTGCTCACTGTTATTAATTATGTAAAAAAAACAATCAATAATATCAATCGTGTAAGCACATGGAAATACTTTTTAGGGAATTATTGATCTATTTATTTCATGACTTAAATGTCTGGCTGTGAGTGACGGACTGTGGAACTCAATCTCCCATGATTCCGTAGTACCAGAACTGGCATTTAATAATTTGTACTGGAACTGACCGTTGTGTTCGTTCTTATTACACCTGTGGTTGTGTTGAATACCGCACTCAATTTAAAATAAACAACTACTCTGCATATAATACATAACATATAATAAACAGATTAAACTATTTTGCCTTTTAATAAGATCTTTGAGGGCGTAGCTAGTTTATTTATGGCCTGTAGGTGTCCCATATAAATATGATTCCATAGCTATGCTGGTGTCTGCACATTTTAAACTGTAAACTGTCAATCTAATTTTGCTGTCTGTATACCAATTGTGTAAATGTGAATATACCAATCCAGTTCATAAATAACAATACCAGTGTTGTTTGCACCTGAGATGTTAATGAATTCAAGCAGGTAAATAACAAAAACATTTGAGTGTTAACTGTGGAGGCGTTGTCTTTTGATTTTCCACAATATAACGCAGTTCCCACGATAATGAAAATTAACCATCCACAATGTTTACCAATTTACTTCTATCATGTGTGAAACTACTATATATTATTTGATTGTGTCTCACGGTATATGATCACACATTTTGGTACTTGTTTTTCTACGTCGTTAACATACAGTCATGTTTATGTTGTACCAAATAGAGAAATGAGCTTGAGCAAACAGTGGGGATGCGGCGCTGGTGGCATTCGAGGAGGCACCTCCATCCACATTATCATTTCAAAATGTAGATGGAAGTGACATTTCTTCCCACTTCCCCAGTATATTTTTAGGGCAGTTGAATTGTGGGAACATACCACAATGTTTTGTTACGTTGTAATTTTAATCACAGACAGATTCCCACTCTATGTTTGATTTTAATAAATACTTTAGGATCAGAAGGAGCGAACTGCAAAGCGACAGTAACCTGCTCCTGCCACTAGCCTTGCCCCTAAAACAGGGATTCCCCCACAGAAGTTTCACATTTTTGTTTTAACACTATACTGCCACACCTGATTTAATTAGTCCAAGGCTTGATGATTAGTTGACTAATTGAGCCACGTGTGTCAGTTAAGGGTTAAAACAAAAATGTGAAACGTCTGGAGGGGGCCGAGGAGAGGTTTGGGAAACCTTTCCCTAATGGAACCCAAAGGGAGATGCCAACAGTGAGATCTCCCTTGGGGGATTTCTTAACAGACTTATCAAAGCTAAGATCATTACACCACTCCCTCGGTTCAGAAAACACAACCTGTGCATCTCTATCACAAATGCCTCACGCCTTAACACGACATGCTTTTGACTCTCATACACTGTCCTTCTTCTGCTCATCAGAGGAGCAAATGGTAGGAGGGGTTATTGACCTGAGGTAGGCTTGAAGTCAGGTCGCTTGAAGGAAATCCCACTACAGACAACAACCTCAAGAGAGTAAGGGCCTCATCAAGGCTAGTGTCTTTCAACTTGTCAGGCAGCATGACTACCTTGTTAGAAAATGTCTAACTAGTACTAAATGCAGTTGCAATATACTGATCAAGTTTAGCTGTGTCACTGGCTTTCATTTCAATGTAGGATTAAATACAAAGTAGTGCTATAAAACATTTAACTCCTCAGACCGATTGACTGTAACCTAAGCCTCTGATATCCTCACTGTTAAAATACCGACACTTGCCCAACACAGTATCTTCAGTAGAGAGCATGCTGTCCACCATTGACTCTCTCTTTTCCCCCCACTTTTGTGCACACAAGGCCTGCCCAAGTCACCTTTGGGTTACATGACAATCTGGCCGCGTGAAACTCCCCATCGGCTCCTGCATCAGGGAGACTTGTGGAGATAAAAAAAATACAAAAACATGACAGAATTCATGAAAATAATAGCTTGGCTGTATAATTTTAAGGTCAACATGGCATTTGTTTGGCATTCTAGCATACTGTACCTGTATCTTGTGGGGATAGATGCAGGAGCATGGGTACTGGTACTGGAAACTGTTAAATACAAATTGTGTTATATTTCTTCATCAACACAAATTAAAGGCATTGTGTGTTTTTGGGTGAAGAGATGAGAATCCACTATGACATATTATGTCATAAAATTATGATATTATTGTATGTCATTATATCAGATATATATATGTGCCTAACTTTGTGGTTTTAAAGTACATTAGCTGTGGTTCCTCTTATTTTGGGAGTAATATAAAAAAATATATATATTTGCAATACACGCAACCTAAAAGTTCATGCCTGCAAGACAGAGGTTGCTCCTGGAAGGTAAGGGACCCCTCATCATCCTGATGAATTACGATGGTTGGAGACAAGGAGCGATAAAACCCTTCAAACAGACACTACCTGTGGTGTAAAACCTTGGTGCTATGGGTGGCTATGTCACATGCGGCACAGAGAAGATTCCTGTATTACATGTGTGTTTATTGTTTAGGTGTTTCAAATCAAATCTGATAGCACCTCCTGCAATACCAACTTTTTAGACATGCTGTACAATTTTCAATGCATCAGTATTTACAGTCCAAATATATAGAACAATTTATCTGTGATTTTTGGGTGTCACATTTTGGATTCTAGTTTGTCTTTTTCCCATGGCTGTACCACAGCTGTGTGGTTGCCCCCCTCAGCGCCCTAACATTGTGTCACGCCCTGGCCTTAGTTATCTTTGTTTTCTTTATTATTTTAGGTCAGGGTGTGACATGGGGGATGTTTGTGTGTGTTTGTCTCGTTTTGGGTGGTTGTATTGTCTAGGGAGTTTTTGTAGAGTTCATGGGGTTGTGTTCAGTGTAGGTGTTTAGGTAAGTCTATGGTTGCCTGGAATGGTTCTCAATCAGAGACAGCTGACTATCGTTGTCTCTGATTGGGAGCCATATTTAAGGCAGCCATAGGCATTAGGTAGGTTGTGGGTAATTGTCTATGTTTGACGTTAGTAGCTTGTGTATGCACTTTCGTTTGTAGCTTCACTTTTTTTTTTTTTTTGTATAGTGTTCGTTTTTCATCTTCTCTAATAAAAGATGTATCTTTATCACGCTACACCTTGGTCCTCTCTTTCACCTAAAGACGATCGTGACACATTGACTAGTGGCAAGCAGGTCATCCTGATTGGAACAAATGGTAAGTATGTGGTTTTTAAGGACTTTACTTATATTCACATGTTTTTAAAGAATGTCATTAATTACTTCCTAATAATTACTATTGACTCAGGGCGCTACAACCTGTCCCTTCCTGCTCTGAACTTCTCCGGGTGTCTGAGACATTAGACAGTGGGGCTGGTTGAACTTCAAAAGAGTGGCTACAGGCCAGCCACCATGACGAACCACACCATCTTCACAGTGGACCTCTTCAAGTCCTTTGAAGACATGAAGTTGTTGGCCCCAGGATGCTCCCGTCAAGCCTTTGTGAGTATGCTTGACGGAAGAAAAAAAACACTTTGGAAGGGTAAGTGTGTATATACTCATCAAATTATATTTTTTATGAATTAGTGGTTAATATTTGTCCCTAATAAAAATTGACCCTTAATTATACCTCTGTATGTTTTGCATTTTATTAGAGTGGGAAGATATGTGGCAACACATTCCAGAAGGCATTCCTCAAGTGGACGTATGGGCGGTTTGAAATAGACAAGCTTTGTGGAAGCTATCTCACAGGAGATGCATGCCGTATCAGTGGATGGGAATTGCAAGCAATACCACTTCCATAAAGGCTCAGTGTTTGTATTACCTTATGTGTTTTATTTAGGCTATATTTATACCTTAAAGTGCATGCATGATCTTCTTTTTGTTATGATGTATATTTTGGAGATGTTATATTGCAGTTGGTCTTCTTTTTAGACAAATATTAATTGTCAACCGAAAAGGTCGTTTTCCATGAAGAAAAATTGTGGGACATTGATTTGTCTTTTTGCTTGATCAAAAACCCTCTGAGACACAAACAGAAAAGTTGGAGCAACACAGTCAGATGTCTGGGATTTGAACCAGCAACAGACCTTTCTAACCTCTAGGCTACTAGCCACTCTTAATGGTTTGGTTTGATCTATAATCTTGTGATGTGATCTTGCAGTCTGAATCTCTATTTAGTGTTGAGAAGGGATTCTACGACGGTGTCTTCCTTGTGAAAGATGATGGTGTCAACCTTTGTCAAACATGTCCATACAAAGACCAATCATGTAATTATTCTCAGAGTTTCAATCCAGTTTAGAACTTGTTTCTTTTAAATTAATCTCTGCACTTCACTGGGATTTTCATGTTGTAGGCGCCAGGCAAAGGAGTGTGTGGCACGTCAAAGTGGGCAGCGGCCAAAGAGACGTCAGGAAAGTAATCTGACAAAGTAGATGAGGGCCTTGAGATAGCAGTTTGCCGACACGGCATGCTCCTCAAGGCCCTCAACATGTGTAGAGGCGAGATATTCAGTGCATATACAGACCCTTTCCCTTTTACCACATTTTGTTACGTTACAGCCTTATTCTAAAATTGATTACATCGATTTTTTTTCCCTCATTAATCTACACACAATACCCCAAAATGATGAAGCAAAAACAGTTTTTTCATTTTTGCAAATGTATATATAAAAAAACGTATTTACGTACGTATTCAGACCATTTGCTTAGTGACTTTGAAATTGAGCTCACGTGCATCCTGTTTCCATTGATCATCCTTGAGATGTTTCTACCTGTGGCAAATTCAAATGATTGGACATGATTTGGAAAGACACACACCTGTCTATATAATGTCGCACAGTTGACAATACATGTCATAGCAAAAACCAAGCCATGAGGTAGAAGGAATTGTCCTTACAGCTCCGAGACAGGATTGTGTCGAGGCACAGATCTGGGGAAGGGTACCAAAACATTTCTGCAGCATTGAAGGTCTCCAAGAACAGTGTAAAAGTATTTTTATTGGAATTTCACAATTTTCTCCCATATTAAGAGATTTAGTAACAAAGATAAAATAAGAACAACAAAGACAAAAAAAAACAGACAGAAATTAAACCCAAAAGCTCAGTTTAAATAATGGAATTAGGTCCAACACATGGAACATACAGTTACCACACATTGAAAATGGCGCCGACAGATAGGGCTACCGTGCTTCGAGCTCTTAGGATAGGAAACTTTGCAGGATTTTTAAAAATATGTTATTTCTTACATTATTAGCCCAGACATTTTTTGGTGTTATTACATACAGCTCGGAATAACTTTTGGATATCAGAGCAGCGATAACTCACCAGCATTACCAGCATTACGGCCAGGAATACAACTTTCCCAAAGGATCCTTTGTTCATACACCCCAGGGCAATTGAATTGATTCCAGAGGCTGACCCAAAACATTGTTGACGGAGGAGAGGTACTCGGAGTGGACTTCTAGTCCGACTCAGGAAAAGTGCACACCACCCACCGCTTCCGAGTATATTACTCGCTACTGTTCAGACTCTGGATAATACTGTTGACGAGCTCAGGGCGATTGTAACATACTCTGTTTCACGGAAACATGGCTCTCTCGGGATATACTGTCTGAGTCCATACAGCCAGTTGGGTTTTCAGTTCATTGCGCAGACAGGAATACATTTTGCTATGGGAAGAAGAAGGGCCGGGGTGTACGTTTTATGATTAACTACTCATGGTATGATTGTGATAACATTCAGGAACTTAAGTACTTTTGTTCACCCGACCTAGAATGCCTCCCAATCCAATGCAGACCGTATTACCTCCCAAGAGAATTATATTCGGTTATAGTCACAGCCATGTATATTCCCCCTCAAGCCGATACCACGACGGCCCTCAAAGAACATCACTGGACTTTATGCAAACTGGAAACCAAATATCCTGAGGCGGCATTTATTGTAGCTGGGGATTTTAACAAAGCAGATTTGAGACAAACTATCAACTTCTATCAACTGTAGTACTCGCGCTGCTAAAACACTTGACCCCTGCTACTCCAACTTCCGGGATGCCTACAAGGCCCTCCCTTGCCCCCCGTTTTGCAAATCTGATCAGGACTAAATTTGGCTCCTCCTTTCCTATAGGCAGAAACTCAAACAGGAAATACCCATGCTAAGGACTATTCAACGCTGGTCTGACCAATTGGAATCCACGCTTCAAGATTGTTTTGATTATGCGGACTGGGATATGTTCTGAGTAGCCTCCAAGAATAATATCGACAAATACACTGATACGGTGACTGAGTTTATTAGGAAGTGTATTGGAGGTGTTGTACCCACTTTGACTATTAAGACCTACCCAAACCAGAAACCGCGGATACTGTAGATGGCAGCATTCGCACATAACTGAAAGCACAAACCATCGTATTTAACCATGGCAAGATGACTGGGAATATGGCCGAATACAAACAGGGTAGTTATTCCCTTTGTAAGTTGATAAAACAGGCAAAACGACAGTATACAGACAAAGTGGAGTCACAATTCAACGGCTCAGACACGAGGCGTATGTGGCAGGGTGTACAGACATTCCCTGACAACAAAGCGAAAACCAGCCACATTGCAGACACCGACATCTTGCTTCCAGACAAGCTAAACACCTTCTTTGCCTGCTTTAACGATAACACAGTGCCACCGATATGGCCTGCTAACAAGGACTGTAGGCTCTCCATCTACGTGGCCGACATGAGAAAGACATTTAAGCGTGTTAACCTTCACAAGGCTGCCAGCCCAGATGGCAGCCACAGCTGCTTCCTCAGAACATGCGCACACCAGCTGGCTGGAGTGTTTACGGACATATTCAATTTCTCCCTGTCCCAGTCTGCTGTCCCCACATGCTACAAGATGTTCACCATTGTTCTTGTACCTAGGAAAGCATAGGTAACTGAAGTAAATGACATTTACCCGTAGCACTCACTTCTGTCATCATGAAGTGCTTTGAGAGACTAGTCAAGGATCATATCACTTCTACCTTACCTGACACTGCCCTATTCCATCTGGACAAGAGGAATACCTATGAAAGAATGCTGTTCATTGACCATAGCACAGCATTCAACACGGTTCAACATGGTACCCTCCAAGCTCATCATTAAGCTTGAGGCCCTGGGGCTGAACCCCGCCCTGTGCAACTGAGTCCTGGACTTCCTGACGGGCCTCCCCCAGGTGGTGAAGGTAGGAAACAACACCTCCACTTCACTGATCCTCAACACTGGGGCCCCACAAGGATGCGTGCTCAGCCCCCTCCTGTACTCCCTGTTCACCGATGACTGCGTGGCCACGCATGCCATCAATCATCAGGTTGCAGACGACACAACAATAGTTTGCTTGATTACCAACAATGATGAGAGAGCCTACAGGGAGGAGGTGAGGGCCCTGGGAGTGTGGTGCCAGGAAAATAACCTTCACCCAATGTCAACAAAACAAAGGAGCTGATCATGGACTTCAGGAAACAGAAGAGGGACCACCCCCTGTCCACATCGACGGGACGGCAGTGGAGAAGGTGGAAAGCTTCATGTACCTCGGCATACACTTCACTAACAAACTGAAATGGTCCATTCACACAGACAGTGTGGTGAAGTAGGCACAACATCACCTCTTCAACCTCAGGAAGCTGAAGAAATTTGGCTTGGCACCTAAAAACTTCACAATCTTTTACAGATGCACAATTGAGACCTTCCTGTCTGGCTGTATAACTGGCTGGTACTGGAACAGCGCCAGCCGCAACCACAGGGATCGCCAGAAGGTGGTGCAGTCTGCCCAACGCATCACCGGGGGCAAACTACCGGCCCTCCAGGACATCAACAGCACCCGATGTCACAGGAAGGCCAAAAAGATCATCTAGGACAGCAACCACCCAAGCCACTGCCTGTTCACCCCGTTAAAATCCAGTAGGCAAGGTCAGTACAGGTGCATCAAAGCTGGGATCGCGAAACTGAAAAACAGCTTCTATCTCAAGGCCATCAGACTGTTAAATAGTCATCACTAGCAAATTAGAGTCTGATGCCTATATATATAGACTTGAAATCACTGGCCACTTTAAAAATTGAACTTTAGTCCCTTTAATAATGTTTACATATTTTGCATTACTTATCTCATATATGTACAGTTGAAGTCGGAAGTTTACAGACACCTTAGCCAAATACATTTAAACTCAGTTTTTAACAATTCCTGACATTTAATCCCAGTAAAAATTCCCTGTCTTAGGTCAGTTAGGATCACAACTTTATTTTAAGAATGTGAAATGTCAGAATAATAGTAGAGAGAATGATTTATTTCAGCTTTAATTTCTTTTATCACATTCCCAGTGTGTCAGAAGTTACAAACACTCAATTAGTATTTGGTAGCATTGCCTTAAATTGTTTAACTTGGGTCAAACATTTTGGGTATCCTTCCAAAAGCTTCCCACAATAAATTGGGTGCATTTTGGCCCATTCCTCCTGACAGAGCTGATGTAACTGAGTCAGGTTTGTAGGCCTCCTTGCTCGAACACGCTTTTTCAGTTCTGCCTACAAATGTTCTATAGGATTGAGGTCAGGGCTTTTTGATGGCCACTCAGATACCTTGACTTTGTTGTCCTTAAGCCATTTTGCCACAACTTTGAAAGTATGCTTGGGTTCATTGTCCATTTGGAAGACCCATTTGCGACCAAGCTTTAACTACCTGACTGACATCTTGAGATGATGCTTCAATGTATCCACATAATTTTCCTGCCTCATGATGCCATCTATTTTGTGAAGTGTACCAGTCCCTCCTGCAGCAAAGCACCCCCACAACATGATGCTGCCACTCCCGTGCTTCACGGTTGGGATGGTGTTCTTCGGCTTGCAAGCCTCCCCTTTTTCCTCCAAACATAACGATGGTCATTATGGCCAAACAGTTCTATTTTTGTTTCATCAAACCAGAGGACATTTCTCCAAAAAGTATGATCTTTGTCCCCTTGTGCAGTTGCAAACCGTAGTCTGTCTTTTTTATTGGCGGTTTTTGAGCAGTGACTTCTTCCTTGCTGAGCGGCCTTTGAATGGTTATGTCGATATTGGACTCGTTTTACTGTGGATATAGATACTTTGTACCTGTTTCCTCCAGCATCTTCACAAGGTCCTTTGCTGTTGTTTTGGAATTGATTTGCACTTTTCGCACCAAAGTACGTTCATCTCTAGGAGACAGAACGTGTCTCCTTCCTGAGCGGTATGACGGCTGCGTGGTCCCATGGTGTTTATACTTGCGTACTATTGTTTGTACAGATGAACGTGGTACCTTCAGGCGTTTGGAAATTGCTCCCAAGGATGAACCAGACTTGTGGAGGTCTACAATATAGTTTGAATGTAGGCCTTGAAATACATCCACAGGTACATTGTGACTCAAATGATGTCAATTAGCCTTTCAGAAGCTTCTAAGCCCATGACATCATTTTCTGGAATTTTCCAAGCTGTTTAAAGGCACAGCCAACTTAGTGTATGTAAACTTCTGACCCACTGGATTTGTGATACAGTCAGTTATAAGTGAAATAATCTGTCTGTAAACAATTGTTGGAAAAATTACTTGTGTAAATCCTAACCGACTTGCCAAAACTATAGTTTGTTATTAACAAGAAATGTGTGGAGTGAAAAATAGTTTTAATGACTCCAACCTAAGTGTATGTAAACTTCCGACTTCAACTGTATATACTGTATTCTATCCTATTCTACTGTATCTTAGTCTATGCCGCTCGGACACTGCTCGCCCAAATATTTATATTTTCTTAATTCCATTCCATTATTTTAGATTTGTGTGTATTGTTGTGAAATTGTTAGGTATTACTTATTAGATATTACTGAACTGTTGGAGCTAGAAACACAGGCATTTCGCTACACCCGCAAAAACATCTGCTAAACACATGTATGTGACAAATAACATTTTGTTTTGATTTGTAATCTTGAGACAAGTAAACAACCACCATTCTAAGTAAATCCTTGCAGCATAATAGTTGATAGATCGGGTTCTAACTAATTTAAATAAGGTTCCCACACTTTGTAGAACTGATCTGTTTTAGAATGTAATGTACAGTACATATCAGATATTCCAATGGCACCCATTCAAATAGTATTTTATGCCAATCCTTAATAGAAGGGACCGTGTCATTAATCCAATGTAAGAGAATGTTTTTCCTCACTGTGAGGGTAAGGACGTTGTAAAGCCTCCTCTTACCCACAGAAGTGACATGCCTACTAAGGAGACCTAACAGCAAAGAAACTGAGTCCAATTCTAGGTCAACCGCTAGGATTTTTTCATTTTCTTTAAGAAAATTAGACCAGTATCTTTATCATTTGGAACATGACCATAAACCATGTGTTATGGTGCCTGTATCAGTTTTACATTTAAGACACTGAGGAGAGGAGGAGGGGCTAAAAGCATGTCTGTGATTTATGTCGCAAAATGTGATATTGTGTTTTTTTACATTGGATAAAAGTAGAGACTCAGAGCTACAAAATTGTATATCACACAGTGCATTTTTGAGGAACAATGAAAGTTGATAAACTTGTAAACTCACTTTTTGAGAAAATGTCTTGGTTCCTACTGGTTACTTGCATAGTAGCAATATCAGAAAGAGATAGTGTCAATAGAAATAAAATAATATACAGTATGTATAAAAACAACATCAATATCAGTGCTAGATGAGGTAGTTATATGCATATAATCAGGGGTAAAGTAGCTGAGCAGCAGGATAAAGAAAAAAATTGTAACAGCAACTTATTTTAGGAGAGAGTCATTTGAATAGAGGCAGTGCAGACAGTGCTGATAACTGGTCTGTCCGAACCACGCATGAACAAGGGAATTTATATCCGGGGGGAGCCTGTTTCTGTCCTGCCCTTGACTTTGGTGCAGGTTATGTGATATTCATAGCCTCTTTGCCGCAAAACTCCCTGTTCTTCTCAAAAACATAATTTTGTCTAGCTGTGTCCAGTCCAGGTGGTGCATGTACATCTATGGGAGGAAGGATGTTAGCGTTGCGCAGCAGCTGAAACCTGGTCCCGACTGAGTCTGAATGCTCCTTGGCGACAACAACATCAGGCTCCAGAGCGTCGAAGCTATAAAACAGGAAATAAAAAAAAGAGAGAAGACATTACAACCTTGCACAACATTAATTGATCAAATTCATCAGTTATTCTGAGCTCTGGTACACTCAGACGAGAGTGCTCTGAAACAGTTGTTGCAGTGACGTTCTATTGAAACGAATACTTGCATACTGGAGTCTTTTGTGAAGTTTTAATACGCGATACATAAAATAAGCTGCGTTAGACAGGATTACCATACACATACTGACCAGCTCAAATAGGCAAAACGTGCTATATGGCAGACCAATCCCAAACTCATCTCTCGGCATGTCCAGCCCAAACATTACCTCAGCAACCTCAAAGAATCATAAAATAAACGTACAGACATTTTCCTTTGAGAGAAAAAAAGCATTATTTCAATGACAGACACATCAGGGTTGCCAATCAAGGTGGTGCTCTTCAAACTATAATGTCTTACTTGTAGAACGTGGAAAAAGTCCTGCTTTGGGAGTCAATATTTCTCAACCATCTACTCAAATGACAGTAAAATCTTGGTCAGCGAGCAAATCATTTAGTCTGTCTATGCCCTTATTAAGCCAAATGCTAAAGCCAGCATTCAGCAATCCTGGTACAATATCTGTGTTGTTAAGAATCGGGGAAAGAGCAGAGGTTAGTTTGGACCTTCTCATAAAACGTGCTTTAAGTGTGTTAAGTGTAATGGGATTATTGCAGTGATCTTTACAGACTTAAAGCTTCAGAAAAATAAAAGATCCCGCAAGGGGTATTTAAAAAAATAAGTCTCGATGTCTAACAAAATAGAAGAGTCTTCCTTTGTGATCCAGTCAGAAATATAACATAAGTGGTCACACCACTGATAAAACCTGATATTGGGCAGATCCAAGCCCCCCCATATAACCTGGCAGCTGCAATATTGCCATCTAAAGTCTTAATGTATCAAATAAGGGAACAAAATTAGCTTTGTATATTTGCTGGAATTTAGGAGTTACTAATATATACCCTGACATGTAAAACCTGAGGGAGACCATTTAAAAGGAAAGGGAGGAGAGGTAGTAGGTACAGAGTGAAGACTACCAAGTGGCATAGCCTCTGATTTAGCTAAATTAATCTTGTAGCTGTAACGGATTTCCTCCTCCTCTTCATCCGAAGAGGAGGAGCAAGGATTCGACCAAAATGCAGCGTTGGAATGGGACATAATGAATTTATTTAACAAGACAAAAAACGAACTAACTTGAATAACTAACAAAATAACAAAACGGAGTAGACAGACCTGGACATGCAAACTTACATAAAACGAAGAACTCACGAACAGGAAAATGACTACACAAAAGAACGAACGTACAAACAAACCGAGACAGTCCCGTGTGGCGCGACAAACACAGACACAGGAGACAACCACCCACAACAATCAATGTGAAAACACCTACCTTAATATGGCTCTCAATCAGAGGAAATGAAAACCACCTGCCTCTAATTGAGAACCATATCAGGTCACCCTTTAACAAACATAGAAACACATAACATAGACTGCCCACCCAAACTCACGCCCTGACCGTCAAACACATACAAAATAACAGAAAACCGGTCAGGAACGTGACAGTAGCATGAGAATTCACAGAATAATTCAATAATTTTAACAAGAGATGTTATTGAAGTCTCAGGGTAGAGATGAATATCAAAACATCATCAGCATACAAGCTTATTTTATGATGAACGTCATCAATAATCAGACCAGAATGGCAGGCGTTACTCTGATGGCATCGGCCAGTGGTTCCATAGCGAGCGCAAATAGGAGAGGGGACAAAGGACAGCCCTGTCTGGTACCTCTGTGTGTGGAGAAGCTATTTGGCTTCAGCCCATTAGTAAGGACAGCAGCCTGAGGATCATCATATAAAACCTTAACCCATTTTATAAAGTTGTCACCTAGACCAAATGTAGTTAGAGCAAAGAATAGGTAGGACCACTTCACACGGTCAAATGTTTTTCAGCATCTAGGGAGAGCGCAAGACCATCCACAGCACTACGTTGGTAGGCTTGAATAATATTAAGAAGCCGTCTGACATTATTACATGATTTACGGCACTTAACGAAACCAGTTTGGTTTCCTTTCACAATTAGTGGCAATAAGTCCTCTATTCGTGTGGCTAGGATTTTAGAAAGCTATTTTCTATCCACATTCAGAAGAGCAACAGGTATGTATGAGGAATAAGACTGTGCATTTTCCCTTTTTGAGAATAAGTGATATGTTAGCTTCCCTCAGCATTTGAGGGAGGCGGTCATTTGAAAATGAAGGGTTAAACATATCAAGCAATGGCTCAAGGATCAGGCCATTGAACTCCTTATAGAACTCACTACAAAACCCATCTGGTCCTGGGGCCCTACCATTTTGCAGTTTCTCAATTGCAAACATGATCTCTTCCTTGGTAGTAGCCTGGTGGTTAGAGCGTTGGGCCAGTAACCGAAAGGTTGCTAGATCGAATCCCCAGGCTGACAAGGTATCATTATCTGCCCCTGAGCAAGGCAGTTAACCCACTGTTCCCCGGGCGCTGAAGACGTTGATGTCGATTTAACTGAACTGAAATGTGGAAGACTGGATCTGACAGGATCACAAAGGAAGACTCTTCTATTTTGTTAGACATCGAGACATTTTTTTAAATAACCCTTGCAGGATCTTTTAGGGGCATCAAGGAGAGACCTCTGTTCTTTGGAAATAGTTGGGAGCTTAATCTTAGAAAAGAAGTCCTCCATTAGTTTGGGTGCAGCATTTGTCAGTTCTGAGGCATAAAGATTTGCATAACATTTCTTAAATAACTAATTTATCCATTTATTTTCATATATATGGTTGCCATCAGAATCAGTAATAGTAGCAATTGACTGGGAGTCTGCTCTCTTTTTACCTAGGTACGCCAAATATTTTCCTGGTTTATCGTCATGTTCATATAGCTTTTGCCTGACAAACCTCATTTTCTTTTCAGCGCCCTGTGTTAGGAGACATTTCAATGTTGATCTAAGGACTGATATTTCCTTTAATAGGGCAGGAGTGGGAATTTTAATGTTGTCCTTCTCTTTAGTTGCCAATTCACCCTCTAACATTTTTTGCTTTCATGTTTTTCCTGCCTCTTAGTGACTGAGTATGACATAATCAGACCCCTGGCGTACGCTTTAAAAGTTTTCTCAAAGGAGCGAGGGGGTATCTGTTGATTGAGAGTTAATTGTGAAAATGCTTTAAACTCTGTAATAGAATATCATGTAAATGTATGGTCTTTAAGAACGGTTGTATTCAATCTCCAGTGTCTTGATGGATTGGGTGCCCCTATTGAGTTTTATGTCCAGGATCACCTCAGCATGATCAGATATGACTATGCTTCCTATATTAGCAGATAAAACAGACTGCAAAGACATCCTGGGCATAAAAAGTAATCTATTCTAGTCTGACATCCATGAGGTGCAGAGTAAAAGGTGAACTCTCTGTTAGAGGGATGAAAGGTTCTCCAGATAACAGCATACCCCAGATCATCACAAATAGCTTTAAGCGACCTAGCTTGAGGAGAGGGTGAAGCTATGTCCCTGGGAAACTTGTCAATAAGGGGGTTCAACAAACAATTCAAATCTCCTCCAACCACTGCTGTTTAATTCTGAGAAGTCTAGAAATATCTTAGTGAGGAAATCGGGGGGTGGGCTGAGTGGAAGTAAATATTCATCATGGAAATTTCCTGCTCTTTAAAGTAGCGTTAATTATAACAAAACAACAAAATGTATCTTTCACACAACTCAACACCGTAGGTTCTTTTTCACAAGAATTGTCACCTCTACTTCTGGAGGTAAATGATGAGAAAAACACTTGACCAAACCCCCCTTGTTGCAATTTCAGATGCTCCTTATCATCCAAACGAGTTTTTGCTTCAGAGCAATATCAATATTAGCTTTTTTCCAAAAAGATTGTACTTTTTTACTTTTAATGGGGTTATGGCTCCCTCTAATGTTCAATGTACATAAATGCATTCTGTTACCTGCCATTGCACTGACTAACCAATATGCAGACTGAATCCTACTGTAGAGGTAGGGTGGTATGTTTCCCCATGTGTTGAACTCTCTCCATTCTCACCGAGCGTAAACAAACTACATGAACCCTGAACCCAAACTATACTACACTTGAAAAATAAACATGTAATGTTCCAAAAGGGGGGTTTCCAGCTAGCTAACGAAGGGGATTTCAACTCTCCAATGTAGGCTCTTAAGTCTGCATAACCATTCTATAGCCTCGTCATTTATACATATGAAAATGAAAATCAATAAAAGAAGATTGAGGCTCTTCCACCTAAGACAAAGCCTGGGCACCGATATAGATTCACACAGATCTCAGTCTGAGCTATGGTGGCAGTTACAGTAGCAAGAAAACTAATATAAATACAAATGTTACTGAACAAGAGCACTTGAGAACTCACATCACTACTTCATGACCAGATTTGAATAAAAAATATATCCAATGCTGCAAAGGCGCAGCGTAAGGTTATTTACCCAAGAAAGTCAATAAACGCAGCAGCCTCTTCAGGTGTATAAAGCTTCTTAGGCATTCTGTTGACCATTATCTTCAATGTGGCAGGCTACAGCAGTACGTAGTCCATCTTCATTCTCTTGAGTCGAGCATTCACCTCATCAAACACCTTGCATCTTCATACAACCGCTGTGGAGTAATCATTGCAGAATGAGACCCTTGGCGTTGAATACCGTCAGATCTGATGCGTCTGGCTGCATCCATGACGCGCTGTTTTGTCGGTGAAGTTGTGTACCTTTATAACCACTGGCAGTAGGCGCTGATTGGGACCGGGTGTCGATGTTTGAGAGCGATGGGCTCTATCCAGCTTCACACGACCAGCGTTAGTATCCATTTGTAGGTAGCCAGTAATCCCTTCTTCTAAGAATTTAACTGAACGTGTCCCTTCAGCATTTTCTGGGAGTCCCACTACACAGATATTGCATCTGCGTCCTCGGGTTATCCAAGTCATCATTGTGCTCCGCCATTTCGCGTACCTGTTTCTCAAGTGCCTTTATCTTAGTGTCTATTGATGGAGTTGAAGTTTCCACAGTAGTAATTCTTCCTTCCGCCTCAACAACACACCTGACAACCTTCTGTAGTTCAGCTGAAGGGCCTGCTATTTCTTCCAAGACCATTCCAATCTTGACATCGATCACTTTAGTAATGTTATCAGTCATCTTTTGAATCACCAGGTCCATTGTGCCTGGATCTGCAACGATGTTAGTCAGCTTCGCTCATCCTGCACATCTACAGGGGTGGGTATTTAGGTCAAGTTCTTAGTAGTTCTGTTGGGCATGTTGTCGGAAACTTTTGAGAAATAGCCCTCAAGACTCATTGTAGGGTAAGTTATTTAGCAAATTCTACCACTTTTTTCAAGCGAAAAAATGTATATAAAGAGAGAAATTAACAAATGGGAGCTCTCTGAAACAATGTTTTCTCTACAGTGCCATTTTGTCCCCCGCCTCCATCATTTTTAAATGGAAGAATTATGAAACCACCAAGACTCTTCCTAGAGCTGTCCACCCAGCTAAACAGAACAATCAGGGGGAGAAGTGCCCTGGTCAGGGAGGTGACCAAGAACCCGATGGTCACTCTGACAGAGCTCCAGTACCTCTTTGGAGATGGGAGAACCTTCCAGAAGGACAATCATCTCTGCAGCACTCCACCAATCAGACCTTTATGGAAGAGAGGCCAGACGGAAGCCACTCCTCAGTAAAAGGCACATGACAGCCCGTTTGGAATTTGCCTAAAGACACCTAAAGGACTCTCAGACCATGAGAAACAAGATTCTCTGGTCTGATGAAACCAAGATTGAACTCTTTGGCCTGAATGTCAAGCGCCAGATCTGGAGGAAACCTGGCACCCTCCCTACGGTGAAGCATGGTGGTGGCAGCATCATGCTGTGGGGATGTTTGTCAGTGGCAGGGACTGTGAGACTGGTCAGGATCGAGGGAAAGATGAACGGAGCCAAATACAGAGAGACCCTTGATGAAAACCTGCTCCAGAGCCCTCAGGACCTCAGACTGGGGCGAAGGTTCACCTTCCAACAGGCCAACATTCCTAAGCACACAGCCTAGACAACGCAGGAGTGGCTTCAGGACAAGTCTCTTAATGTTCTTGAGTGGCTCAGACTTGAACCCGATTGAACATCTCTGGAGAAACCTGAAAATAGCTGTGCTCTGACAACCTGACAGAAATTGAGAGGATCTGCAGAGAAGAATGAGAGAAACTCCCAAAATACAGTTGTGTCAAGCTTGCAGCGTCATACCCAATAAGACTCAAGAATGTAATTGCTGCCAAAGGTGCTTCAACAAAGTACTGAGTAAAGGGTCTGAATAGTTTTGTAATTGTGATATTTCCATATTTTTTTTATGAGGAAAAAACCAAACAATTTAATCCATTTCAGAATAAGGTTGTAATGTAAAAAAATGTGGAAAAGTCAAGGGGTCTTAACTTCTTATGGCTGCAAGGGGCAGTATTGAGTAGCCAGTTAAATAGTGCCCATTTCAAACGGCCTCGTACTCAATTCTTGCTCGTACAATATGTATATTATTATTACTATTGGATAGAAAACACTCTCTAGTTTCTAAAACCGTTTGAATTATTTCTCTGAGTGAAACAGAACTCATTTGGCAGCACTTTTCCTGACCAGGAAGTGGAATGTCAGAAATATATGCTCTGTTCAACTTCCTGCCTATACATGGTCATGATACGTAAGAGTCTACGTACACTTCATACGCCTTCCTCTGGGTGTCAAGAGGCTGTGAGAGAAGAAATTTTGTGTTTATCTTCATCTGAATTGGAATACAAGCTCTTTGTATGACGTGTCCCTCATTTCCGGTACACTGAAGCGCGCGCCTTGGACAGTGGGATTGCCTTCTGTTTTGCTGCCGTTATGGACGACAACTATCTCCGGCTCGGATTTTATTTGATACATGTGACCATATCATCGTAACGTATGTTTTTTCAATATAGTTTAATCAGATTATTGAATTTTTTTCGGGAGTTTTGCCGTGTTCCGTTCTCTGACTTTGTTGTCGTTGGAGAGATCCGTGCCACTCGGCTAGTGTGCATGCTAAATGAAGAGGGATATTTGCCGTTCCAGATCAAAACAACGACTGTTCTGGACAAAGGACACCTTGTCCAACATTCTGACGGAAGATCACCAAAAGTAAGAAACATTTTATGATGCTATTTCTAATATCTGTCGTGCATGTGAACTGGTCGTGGGCGCCCAAGTGTTTCTGGCTATTGTGGCTACGCTAATATAGCGCTACATTTTGTTTTCGCTGTAAAACATTTAATAAATCGGAAATATTGTCTGGAATCACAAGATGCCTGTCTTTCAATTGCTGTACACTATGTATTTTTCAGAAATGTTTTATGATGAGTAATTAGGTATTTGACGTTGGTGTCTGTAAATATTATGGCTGCTTTCGGTGCAATTTCTGATTGTAGCTGAAATGTAAACTATGATTTATACCTGAAATATGCAAATTTTTCGAACAAAACATATGCTATACAATAAATATGTTATCAGACTGTCATCTGATGAAGTTTTTTCTTGGTTAGTGGCTATTTATTTCTTTATTTGGTCGAATTTGTGATAGCTACTGATGGAGTAAGAAACTGATGGAGTAAGAAAAATGGTGTCTTTTGCTAACGTGGTTAGCTAATAGATTTACATATTTTGTCTTCCCTGTAAAACATTTTAAAAATCAGAAATGATGTCTGGATTCACAAGAAGTGTATCTTTCATCTGGTGTCTTGGACTTGTGATTTAATGATATTTAGATGCTAGTATTTACTTGTGACGCTATGCTAGGCTATGCTAGTCAGCTTTTTTACTGATGGGGGTGCTCCCGGATCCGGGTTTGGGAGGAACTAGAAGTTAATATCCAGAGCTTCTGTCACGACAAAGTACATCTCCAAGGCTGATAAGTGTATTATGATAACATAACTAAAGCTGAAGGTTTAGGATTGCAACATAATTCCCTTAATAATGTTGCACTATTAAGTGGTCCTTATATTTGAGCTCCAGCACACTTCAATTAATAAGATAAACCTAATTGCCACGGTGGAGAGGCTTACGTACTCCAATGACCGTGAGAGCTTATCCGGAGAGGATTTATAATCCTGGCAGGTGAAACCAAGTCGACCAGGTCAAAGGGTAGGAGGCAGACAAAGCAGTCCATGGTCCTCCATGTTAGGGGTTGGGCAAGGGCTAACTACCCCACCCCGTAAAAAAAAAAGAAATATTGATGAATGGAAACCAAATAAATTGCCCCAAAGCAGGACATTCACATGACCAGCCTTAGTATCCATTTGTAGGTAGCCAGTGATCCATTTCTCTGAGAATTTAACTGAACGTGTCCATTCAGTGTTTTCCGGGAGTCCCACCACACAGATATTGCATCTGCGTCCTCGGTTATCCAAGTCATCAATGTGCTCCGCCATTTCGCGCACCTGTTTCTCAAGTGCCTTTATCTTAGTGTCCATTGATGGAGATGAAGTTTCCATAGTAGCAAGAACACTCTTGTTATTCTGCATACCTAATGTTATTATTCTTCTTCTGCCCATTTTCTGTGCTCCCTATCTACTTTAAAAACCGTTGAAACTATTATCACCACTTAAATCAAATAAAATCAACATTTTATTTGTCACATGCACCAAATACAACCTGACAGTGAAATGCGTAAGCCCTTACGCATTTAAGCCCTTAAGCAACAACGCAGTTTTAAGAAAAATACATAAATAAAAATTATAAATAAAACTAACAAATAATTAAAACTAACAAATAATTAAATAAAATGTCAATAGCTAGGCCATATACAGGGTGTACAGAGTCAATGTGTGGGGCACTTATTGCTAGAGGTAATTGAGGTAGTATGTACAATACCGGTCAAAAGGTTTAGAACACCTACTCATTCAAGGGTTTCTCTTAATTTTTACTATTTTCTACAATGTAGAATAATAGTGAAGACATCAAAACTATGAAATAACACATATGGAATCAGGTAGTAACCAAAAAAGTGCTGAACAAATCAAAATATATTTATATTTTAGATTCTTCAAATAGCCACCCTTTGCCTTGCAGACTGCTTTGCACACTTTTGGCATTCTCTTAACCAGCTTCATGAGGTAGTCACCTGGAATGCATTTCAATTAACAGGTGTGCCTTCTTAAAAGTTCATGTGTGGAATTTCTTTCCTTCCTAATAATGTGTTTGAGCCAATCAGTTGTGTTGTCACAAGGTAGGGGTGGTATACAGAAGTTAGCCCTATTGGTAAATGACAGAGTCCATATCATGGCAAGAACAAATAAGCAAAGAGAAATAACAGTCCATCACTACTGTAAGACATGAAGGTCAGTCAAGGACTTTTAAAGTTTCTTCAAGTGCAGTTGCAAAAACCATCAAGCGATATGATGAAACTGACTCTCATGAGGACAGCCACAGGAATGGAAGACCCAGAGTTACTCCTGCTGCAGAAGATAAGTTCATCAGAGTTACCAGCCTCAGAAATTGCAGCCCAAATAAATGCTTCACAGAGTTCAAGTAACAGACACATCTCAACATTAACAGAAATGTGTCCTTTGGTCTGGAGTCCAAATTGGAGATTATCGGTGTGGGTGAACGGATGATCTCCGTATGTGTATTTCCCACAGTAAAGCATCGAGGAGGAGGTGTTATGGCGTGGGGTGCTTTGCTGGTGACTCTGTCTGTGATTTATTTATAATTCAAGGCACACTCAACTAGCATGTCTACCTCAGTATTCTGCAACAATACGCCATCCCATCTGGTTTGGGCTTAGTGGGACTATCATTTGTTTTTTAACAGGACAATGACCCAACACACCTCCAGGCTGTGTAAGGGCTATTTTATTAAGAAGGAGAGTGATGGAGTGCTGCATCAGATGACCTGGCCTCCACAATCACTCGACCTGAACCAAAATGAGATGGTTTCGGATGAGTCGGACCGCAGAGTGAAGGAAAAGCAACCAACAAATGCTCAGCATTTTTGTTGAAGAACTCCTTCAAGACTGTTGGAAAAGCATTCCAGGTGAAGCTGGTTGAGAGAATGCGAAGAGCAGTCATCTGTCATCAAGGCAAAAGGTGCCTATTAGAAAAATCTCAAATATTTAACATATTTTGATTTGTTTAACACTTTTTGGTTACTACATGACTCAATAAGTTATATTTTATAGTTTTGATGTCTTCACTAGTATTCTACAATGTAGAAAATTGTAAAAAAATAAATAAAGTAAAACCCTTGAATGAACAGGTGTTCTAAAATTTTGACCAGTAGTGTACATGTAGGTAGAGTTATTAAAGTGACTTTTGCATAGATAACAACAGATAGTAGCAGCAGCGTAAAGGGGGGAGGAGTCTTATGGCTTGGGGGTTGGAGTCTTATGGCTTGGGGATTGAAGCTGTTTAGAAGCCTCTTGGATCTAGTATTGGCGTTCTGGTGCCGCTTGCCGTGCAGTAGCAGAGAGAACAGTCTATGACCAGGGTGGCTGGAGTCTTTGACAATTTTTAGAGCCTTCCTCTGACACTGCCTGGTATAGAGGTCCTGGATGGACTGGGCCGCACACGCACTACCCTCTGTAGTGCCTTGCGTTTGGAGGTCAAGCGGTTGCCATAGCAGGCAGTGATGCAACCAGTCAGGATGATCTCGATGGTGCAGCTATAGAATCTTTTGAGGATCTGAGCACCCTTGCCAAATCTTTTCAGTCACCTGAGGGGAATCTTTTGTCATGCTTTTTTCATGACTGTCTTGGTGTGTTGGACCATGATAGTTTGTTGGTGATATGGACACCAAGGAACTTACATTTACATTTACATTTAAGTCATTTAGCAGACGCTTTTTTCCAGAGCGACTTACAAAGATATGCCTTCATTTCTCAAAAATATAGACTCTTAGCTGTCATTTGAAACCCCATTTGATATGCTCCTATGAACTTTACATGTTGGTGCTCATGGTTCCTTTTTGATGGTTGTTTGTGTCCAGAGTTTCAGGTTTTCAAGTCTCTTTAAGAAAACAGTGTCCTAAACAAACATTGGATATATTGGCACAGACCACCGATAATGTGTATGTTATTCCATAAAAACAAACACTTAATTAAAAAAAATACATAATTCCCACTACAGTTTGGTGACCCCGACGTAATACTGAAATGATCCTTAGCCCTACATCTGTGAATGAAAAAAGGAAATGTCATTGGAATCTGACTGATTATGATTACACTTCTAGGATGCTGTCTACACTAATGAGGTGCAACATCTACAGTTCCGGTAGCTCAATGGTTTGTGCATCTAAGTTTGCGTACCAAATGACACTCTATTCCCTATATAGTGCACTACTTTTGATCAGAGTACTATCGGTCTTGATCAAAAGTAGTGCATTATGTAGTGAATAGGGTGCCAATTGGAACGCATACTAAATGTGTTCAACGAAGGCCACTGTTGTTCATCTAATTTCTCTGGTCCTTCCTGCCAGCTAGAGCCTTGTGGTGGGTCACTTTGGTGTGCAGCTCATAATGAAGAATTATGGACATGTCATCCTCACAGCGGGAGGTGTGCCAGGGGATAGGCTTACCTGGGCACATAGTGAGAGACAGATACTACACCCCTCTATTCATTGTACACCCCTCTAGTCATTGTTTCACAGCATGCGCATATATACAGAGACACACTGTATAAATAAATAATAAGATGGAATTGACCTGCCCTGCCTCACTCATAAACTGTTCATGCCACATACACAGACACTTCTAACACAGTATACTCACACCCAGTCTGTAACACACTGCAAAATACCGACATTTTGTCTTGACATGTGAACACAAAATCAAAGATACCATATTAATAAGCATATGCTGATGTTTATTGGAAACACCACAAACAGGAGTGCAGCTGTACTGATGTAGGACAACACAACACACACCTTCACTGAGAACAGAGAGTAACACACACAAGTCTCCTTCAGTTCTACATTTTCATCTGACACTGAGTCCTGTTGGAGAAAAATAACAAAACATATCCAGCCAGGTTAGAACTGAGGACATATTCTATTTAAAATGTGGACATGCAGTATACAATTGTTCAGTTGCATATTATATAACATAATATAGTATAATAGAATGTTGTAATAATATATATCATAAAATCACTCCAAATGTAGTTTCTATTAACATCCTCAAAGTTTGGGGTTTATGTAGAGTTCAGGATCCAGTTCATTGTTGCACCTAAAGTATATAAACAGCAAAACACATATTGCTCTCAAGGCCAGACATGCTTATCCATATGCAATAGTGTCTTTTCATAAATGGTATTGTCATGCCATGGTCAATAATGATACTTTACTTTAATGATGGCTATTCAACATCGGTCTGGTTGCCTTTTCAATTTACAAAATGCAGATTAGAAGAAATTGATAACTAAAATGTTGTTGATAAAATGAAGCAAAACATGATTGTACTCTCATGAACAGCAATTTTGTTTTTTAATATTTATCCACAATCACTTTTAATTATCAACTTTTTTCTCACTTGATATATATTTTCAAGACACATAAATACTTTTCTGCCACACATTATTTTTTACATTAGGAAAATAACCAATAAAATGGAAAATGATCAAGTTCCAGTACTTTGTAGCTCCAATAGGCAATCCATAGGTCCATACATCACTTAAACACTCCCAATAGTCTTCTGATATGTCATGGCAACGTTCCCGGCAACATCACAGAATTATGACACACACACACACACACACACACACACACACACACACACACACACACACACACTTATAACGAGTGTGTCAGATTGTTGATCATGACTGTGATTCTTATCTTGCTCTCAAAGCCAAGATGTAAAATAACTCAGCTCTATCTTATGAAGTTTCAGAACAACAAAGAACAAACTACTGACTAATCATTGCAGAACAGAGTTAGACTGGTATGGGACTGCAGTAAGAGACATAGTGTTTTGTTTTCCTTTTTGGGTGGACTAGGGTGCAGCATTGGTCCCTCATTCTGCATTTTGGTGAGTAGTGCTGGATGGGGCAGCAAGCAGGTAGCCCATTCAACCCGTCAAATTACCAAGTGGCCTCATGGGTGGAATGTTATTAATATTTGAGCAGAAAATCCTGTGTTTTTCTATCTCAAACAGTTTGTTATATTTCAGTCTTCTGTGATGTATACAAAGTGTAATATTGGGATACAAGCTCAAAATTGAATACATTTCAACTCTATATCTGACATGGTACAGGTGTCTTCTTTTTTGTAATCCCATAAACATATGTGCGAGGTGTAAACTTTTGTTTCAAAGTAGATTTGCTTAAGACTACCAAGAAACACTCTGTGACCCTGATTTAGACCACTTCAGTAAAAAGTTAACACGGGATTGGTGTCCCTAAACCGGGACGGTTGTTGATAATGTGTGCTAATGTGACTAGAATGACGTTGTATACAAAAGCCAACTTTCCTTGACATAGACATGTCTTATATGGGCAGAAAGCTTCAAGTCTTGTTAATCTAACTGCAGTGTCCAATTTACAGTAGCTATTAAAGTGAAAAAAGACCATGCTATTGTTTGAGGAGAGTGCACAACAACAAAACACTTTTATCACGGCAACTGGTTTGATACATTCACCTCTGAAGGTAAATAATGTTCTTACATTCAGCATTCTGCTCTGATTTGTCATCCTGAGGGCCCCAGAGATAAAATGTAGCATAGTTTTGTTTGATAAAATCTATTTTTATATTCAAACATAGGAACTGGGTCCTACAGTTTGAACCCCTACTGTTTCTATTTGTAATGCTTAATATGAGTCTGGAATGAGATTTTACAGTCTAGCCAGACACCTAGGTATTTATAGTTGTCCACATAAGTCCGAACCGTCCAGAGTAGTGATGCATAGCATTTTTTGTATGTTCTCTATAGTTATAGTTATGTACTTGAAAATGTATCAATTGACCAATTCGGGACATTTGGGCAAACTCCTGGCAGACTTGATACAAAATATTGTGTCGTAATGTAATTTTTCACTGTATCAGTCTGAAACTTTGCACTCAAACTGGTGCCATCTGGTGGCCAAAATCTAAATTTCATTCTGCATGTCTGGCCATTCTCTTGCATTTCAAAGATGATGAAAAAAAGAAAAAAGAAAATACATGTTTTTTTGTTTGTGTTATCTTTTACCAGATCTAATGTGTTATATTCTCCTACAAAAATGTCACATTTCCACAAACTTCAAAGTGTTTCCTTTTAAATGTGATCAAGAATATGCATATCCTTGCTTCAGGTCCTGAGCTACAAGGCACTTAGATTTGGGTATGTCATTTTTGGCAAACATTGAAAAAAAGGGTTGGATCGATTTAGAGGTTTTAAGTAAAATGCAGAAGCTCAGCTCAGCCCATCCATATAATGTCACAACAATGGTATGGTATGCTTCAGCAGTATATAAAATATGCCAATTCATCTTAGTCTTAACTACATCTTCTTAGTGGGGAAATGCAAATCAGTTTGATGACTAACAAGGAGGAATATGTTATCTCACTAAATAACTTCCAGTTGCTTACATCACAGAGCACTCTCGGTTGCTGGAAAATATCCATCCTTAGTATTTCCCTGTAAATTGGCACTCAAATTGGGCTTGGCATAACTCAAAACCCATTAAAGAGTAATGTGCAGATTGTCTATTTATTTTGTGAGGCCAATGTCGACTAAAACCTATTTGCAATACTTGGGCTGTCTTTGGGGCTGCTTAGTTTTAATTTGACCCTACTTTCATCACAAGCAGTGCTGCCTAACCGAACATAATGAGGATTAACGCAGTATCAGATTGGAGTTTGTGCCTGGCTCAACGCTCTTCTACCATACCAATTCCACCTGCCCGCTATCAATTTCCCTCGTTGAACTTTAATCCGTATTCAAATCTACCTCAGTGCAGGAAACGTTAAATACCCAGTCAGCCCACGTCATGGCAAGAGGGAGAGATTACTTAGCGAGAGAGAGTGTGAGAGAGGGAGCGGGAGGAGATGGAGGGAGAGAGAGGGTGGTAGATAAGGAAAGAGTAAGAGGGATCGAAAGAGAAAGAGAAGGGAGAAGAGAAAAAGGGAGAGAGAGAAAAAGAGAGAGAGGAAAATAAATAGAAGCGGTAGAGAGAAGTGTGATGGAGGGATGAGAAAGGTGCCATGAGAAACACTTGAGGGAAAAGAGAAACTGGATGGAGAGAAACTGATAGAAAGAATGGGAGGAATTGGGAAAAGAGAAATAAACACAGGACTGGGTAGAAGATTGTTCTGTCATCGAACGGTGCTTCTCTCCATGTATGTATTGTTGCTATATTTTTCCTTATGTTGCCATGGAGAAGCAGCAACAGGAGAGATGGCAACAATGCAATAGCAACCTCTGTGGGTCTAAGACCAAGGCAGAGGCTAGTAGAATAATAATAATAAAATACAGTTTGGACAACATTAGTGACCATACATTTGGTCATGTGTGCTCTCAAAGTTAGAAATGTTTTAGCTCTCAGATTTTGTAGTCTGAATTCCCTCACTGCCAAAGTGGTTAGATCAGTGGTGTAATAAATACTTTAAAGTACTACTTAAGTCATTTTTTGTGGTATCTGTACTTTACTTTATTATTTTTAATTCCTAAAGAAATAATGTACTTTTTACTCCATACATTTTCCCTGACACCCAAAAGTACTCTTTACATTTTGAATCCTTAGAGGGACAGGAAAATGGTCCAATTCACGCACTTATCAAGAGAACGTCCCTGGTCAACCCTATTGCCTCTGATCTGTCGGACTCAAAGCACATGCTTTGTCTATAAATTGTCTGAGTGTTGGAGTGTGCCCCTGGCTATCTGTAAATAAAAATAAAAAACTGGTTTGCTTAATATAAGGAATTTTAAATGATTTATACTTTACTTTTGGTACATAAGTATTTTTTTTTAATTACATTTTCTTTTGATACTTAAGTATATTTAAAATCAAATACATTTTGACGTTTACTCAAGTGGAATTTTACTGGGTGACATTCACTTTTACTTGTCATTTTCTATTAAAGTGTGTTTACTTTTACTCAAGTATGACGATTGGTTACTTTTTTGACCACTGCATTAGATACTGTAGCTCATTAATCAAATTGGGGAGCTGTGACATCTACCGTAACGAGACCTCCATATAGCTCTTCAGCTTGTCGTCCTAAAAACTAGAAATTAGTTAGCATTTTTTACCTCTGGTTCATTTGGCATTCCTATGAGGGAAATTAATGTGGTTTTGGGATATACATCTGAGGTTAACACAGGCTTAGGAGATCATATATGTTTTGTTCTATGAGATAATGCCAGTCAGTTAACAGGACCTTTATGAATTCTGAAGCCTTTATATGCTCAAAATAAGTCAGTTGCTAACGAGTCGCTAACTGTTGGAGACATGGAACTACAACATTAGTCGCAAAGTGTTTCATGTCACTGCACCGACCACGCAAACTAGTATACGCTACATTCCCCCAAAAGTTAGTTAGCGTTTTGCTTATCAGCTCGAACGAAAAAGCAAGGATGGTGTATTATTTTGCACCAGGCTGCAACCATATCGATTTCGCGGGAAAGTGCTTGTTTTATTGGTTCCCGAACAATGTTGCACAAAGGAGACTTTGGGTCCGTCTGATAAGGTAAGCTAAGCCTGTTAGCTAGACGTCAAAGGCATGCGACCTGAGGTGTAGTTAAAAATGTTTTACATGTCAACACATCATTAGAGTTTTACTTATTTTGATTACATAAATGCTTCAAAATTCACAAAACATTATGTTAGCTGATGAGATTATCTCGTACAACAAACATATAAAATCTCCTAAACCTGTGTTTACCACATACCTTATTTTTTGCATTAATCCAAAAACCCTCAAACTCCATTCCTTACCCAATAGGTTTTGGCCAACGAGCCATGGCCTCCGTTAGTGATTACAAAAAGAAGCTATTACTATTGCTCTCTATTGCTGTGACATTGAATGGGATTATCACCATCTGCTCTGCTTTCCCTCCAACTCCACATCAAACTAATACCAGCTGCCATACCAGCTAACTTCATTCTACTGATGAGAACAGTGAAGAAATTGTAGACCAACAACTTATAATGAGCATAATCGTTGTACCATAACCTTTTATCGACCCACTGGTATCATTTACAGTGCATTCGTAAAGTATTCAGAATCCTATACCTTTTCCACATTTTGTTACGTAACAGCCTTATTCTAAAAGGTATGCTCATCCTAATCAATCTACACATAATACCCCATAATGACAAAGCATTTTTTTTTTTTTTGCAAATGTATAAAATAGAAATAACTGAAATATACATTTACATAAGTATTCAGACACTTTACTCAGTACTTTGTTGAAGCACCTTTGGCAGCGATTACAGCCTTCAGTCTTCTTGGGTATGACGCTACAAGATTGGCACACCTGTATTTGGGGAGTTTCTCCTATTATTCTCTGCAGATACTCTCAAGCGCTGTCAGGTTAAATGGGGAGCATTGCTGCACAGCTATTTTAAGGTCTCTCCAGAGATGTTAGATCGGGTTCAAGTCCGGGCTCTGGCTGGGCCACTTATGGACATTCAGAGGCTTGTCCCGAACACACTCCTGCATTGTCTTGGCTGTGTGCTTAGGGTCATTGTCCTGTTGGAAGGTTAACAGTTGCCACAGTCTGAGGTCCTGAGAGTTCTGGAGCAGGTTTTCATCAAGGATCTCTCTGTACTTTGCTCCATTCATTTTTGCCTCGATCCTGACTAGACTCACAGTCCCTGCCGCTGACAAACATCCCCACAGCATGATGCTGCCACCACCATGCTTCACCGTAGGGATGGTGCCAGGTTTCGTCCAGACGTGACACTTGGCATTGAGCCAAAGAGTTTCATGTTGATTTCATAAGACCAGAAAATCTTGTTTCTCATGGTCTGAGAGTCTTTAGGTGCCATTAGGCAAACTCCAAGCGGGCTGTCATGTGCCTTTTACTGAGGAGTGGCTTCCGTCTGGCCACTGTACATAAAGGCCTAATTGGTGGAGTGCTGCAGAGATGGTTGTCCTTCTGGAAGGTTCTCCCATCTCCACAGAGGAACTCTGGAGCTCTGTCAGAGTGACCATCAGGTTCTTGGTCACCTCCCTGACCAAGGCCCTTCTCCCCCGATTGCTCAGTTTGGCCGGGTGGCGAGCTCTAGGAAGAGTCTTGGTGGTTCCAAACTTCTTCCATTTAAGAATAATGGAGGACACTGTGTTCTTGGGGACATTCCATGCTGCAGAAATGTTTTGGTACACTTGCCCAGATCTGTGCCTCAAAACAATCCTGTTTTGGAGTTCTACGGACAATTCCTTCGACCTATGGACAGGTGTGTGACTTTCCAAATCATGTCCAATCAATTGAATTTACCACAGGTGGACTCCAATCAAGTTGTAGAAATATCTAAAGGATGATCAATGGTAGCAGGATGCACCTGAGTTCTATTACGAGTCTCATAGCAAAGGGTCTGAATCCTTATGTAAATAAGGTATTTTTGTTGATTTTTTTGCTTTGTTATTATGGGTTATTGTGTGTAGGTTGCTAATCCATGTTAGATTAAGGCTGTAATGTAAAAAAATATGTAAAAAGTTAAGTGGTCTGAATACTTTCCATATGTATGTCATAACCGTTTTATGTTGATTTCGCGCAACTGGCCCTTATTTTCCTTTTTTCATATTTTTATTGCCTTTTTGCTCCAGCAGTGTTGTCCTATATTCCTACACATACACAGCCTCTCTAAATGCTCCTGATTCAGGCATGTAAAACAAACAAAGAGCGAGGGTGGAGGAAGGCGAGAGGCTGGGAGAAAGATTGAGAGTGGGAGAGGGGGTACAGTCTTGTCCACATCTCAGTCTGTGTGAGTGAGAGGGGGTTGGGTGTTCCTTGGGTGAGTGTGAGGCTAGGGGCCAGGTCTGGGTGTAGGGGTGGGCAGGAGTCATACAGGCCCCACTGTCATTCCCTTCAGAGGTATGCTGGTGGTGTTCTCGGTGGGCAGGACCAGGGGATTGCCATGGGTAGAGACGAGGTGGGGGGCTTTGGCCAGACTGGCGTAAGGCAGATGGCAGTCCGTGTGCAGGAACGGGGGGTAGTGCTGCCGGTAGCAGATGTAGGCAAAGAGCAGGCCGATCACCCCTCCAACAAAGGCATCTGGGGAATAATAATAATATATTAATAATGTACATATGCTACTTACCGTAGCAGACGTTTTTTTCCAAAAGCAAGTTACAGTATAGTGAGTGCATACATTTTTTGTATGTCTATGTGAGTGATATCCACAACAGTTAGTGCCACACTCCTACCAAATTAACCACACTCTGCCACACACAGGAGTATTGCTAGATTGCACTTCAGGTCTCAGAAATCTACCGTAGGAATTACATGTGGGTACTTAGTTATTTATACAGTGGATGAATCATTGATGATTTACTTAATTAACGATGTCTATATTGGAAATGTCAGCTAATTTAGTTTTATCAGTTGCTCTTGTGAACGTTGGGCTAAGATCGGGTGAACTTTGGCTGATCGGCTGATGTCACTACTGGGCCTGGCTGAGTCTCAACATGTCCCTGGCTTGGACAGACCGTCTGTCACTTTGTCACCATAGCTGAGAACAAAATGATTTCCTCGTCATGATCAATGTTTGAAAATAAGTGCTAAATTGTAATGTGGATTTGTGATCCAATAAAAACAATTGTTCACAAACAAATACATTGTAATGTTGTAGAGAAAATGAATAACTAATGCATTAGTTAGACTGGCTGAACTAGACTCAAAAAGATTTTGCAAACAATTATTTATCTATCCAGCTGGATAAAATTAAGTTAACACCTGCACCATAAATTGTGCTTGAATATAGATTGTCCACATTTGTCACGACTCCCACCGAAGGTGGCTCCCCTGCCTGTTCGGGCGGTGCTCGGCGGTCGTCGTCGCCGGTCTACTAGCCGCCACCAATCCCTTTTTCCTTTTCTGTTAGTTTAGTCTTACTAGTTGCACCTGTTCCTTTTTGTTTCTTGATTTTTAGTCTATTTAAGCCTGCCGCCTAGGTTTGTGCGGGATTATTTGTGTTCTCTGTCGGTTGTGGATGTGTTTTCATTGTTCTCCGGATCGTTTGCCCTGTGTTTGGGCCGTTTTGTGCCGGAGCAAATAAACTAATAATCACTGAACCCTCTGCTCTCTGCGCCTGACTCCTACCCACCACTCCTAGCAAACCGTGACAACATTCCAATGTCCATTGTAGCATCCCACTTAGACATGTCCAATGAATAATTTAAACTAGTGTATGCTAGTGCGGATTGGAACAGAGCCAGTCGTTTCCCCTGTTGATGGCCAAGTTGAACTATACAGTCGAGATGGAGGACTATTCTAAAAGTGGGGATACTACAAACTAATGACGTGGAGACTCTGTCACTGAGCTGGTGATTTGAAACGCATCGTAATATGTACAGAGTCATCTAAATGTTGATGGTGTTGATGCTTCAGTACGGGTCCCTTCTCCAATGCTGGAGCTGAACCAAGACATTTACAAAGGACCCGGGGGGGCTACAGCATCCCTTAATGGGGAAGCGTGCATGATGTTATCCACGCAGCACTGTTCACAGAGCAGGGTAATAGGAGATTGGGCCCCTCGAGTTTAATGATCCAAACCACTGCTGCATCCTTGTTATTTCCTGCTTTAGAAAATGTACATAAAAAAAGGTGTAATATTCTTCCTGGGGGTGTACAGTATATGAACAGATTTGAATAAGATTGAATGGTGCTAAAACGCTGTCAGTTCCACTTGAATGTAGTGTTTTCGCAGGTTGTATTATACTGCAGTATTTTTGGACTAATATGCTGCAGTATTTACTGTCGTTTTTTGCAGACTGTAGTATTATTGCAGAAATTTCTTTAGTGTTTACTTTCTTTGACATAAAATGGAGGCTTTCTCCTTGAGAAAACCTCTGGAGAAATACTAAAAGGCCACTTTAGGTAGGACTTAACAAATAGTTAATCACTTGCACTCTTTTCTATAACCTGTAGGGAAGGCATTATGCAATACATTCTTGTCATGTAGGTTTCTAAATTATAGGTGGCACAAATTGGGCTATGGGGGAGGGGAATGGGCAGGGTATATGCAATAATAAAAACATTTGTGTTTTTGCAGACTGTAGTTTTTTTGCACACATTAAAACCTGTTGGGGATGGGGGCGCTGTTTAGACTATTTATGCTAATGTGGCTAATTTTTTAAACGGCTTCCCACAAAATCCTTGATCGTACAATATGCATATTATTATTATTATTGGATAGAAAACAGTCTATAGTTTCTATAGGAGTTGAAATTTTGTCTCTAAGTGGAACAGAGCCCATTCTACAGCAATTTCCCTGACATGGAGTCAGATTTGAGAAATGTTGGCCACTTTTCTGAAGTCAGTTAAAAGGGCACTGTCGTTGCTATGACTATACGGACACTTCTTACGTCTTCCCCTGGATGCCTTTACGTGATGACGATTCCAACGGGGTCGATTGCTCGTTCACAGGCCCTACAAATGAAAAAAACCTTTAGCTAGCAAGTCTTTTCTTGCTGCGTAACGCGCGTGGAAGACACCGACCCTCTCCTGTTCCAAGCGTTAGTTTAGCCTGTTATATTTCTCCGGTCATCTTTTCACTCGTTATAGGAGTTACAAACATCATAAAGTAGTTAATTTAAAGCGTTTTATAGCAATTTATATCCGTTTAGTGCGATTTTGGGACATTTATTTTTGCAACGATGTGAAAAGTTGGGCACGCTTTTCAGTTCATCCCGAACGCAGTTGACATTTCCACATGGCAAGAGGACAGCTTTCCACCAAAAGACGATTTCTCCCAAGAAAGGATCCTTTGCCCAAGATACTGATGGAAGAACAGCTCAAGGTAGGACATTTTTATTATGATAAATCGTGTTTCTGTCGAAACATTTTAGTGGCTTAGGACGCCATGTTTTTTGACGTAGCTTCGCTTGGCGCAAACTGTATTGAAAAGTAAGGATAAATTAAAAAATGTAATAACGCAATTGTATTAAGAATTAAATTGTCTATCAATCCCTGTCCACCCTATATTTTTTAGTCACGTTTATGAGTATTTATGTATAAGAGTAGATCACTGTCTAAGTGGCGCAAGGACAAATTCTGACCAGCTGAGTTACATTTCACATTGTCTAACCATGATTTTGGTGGCTAAATATAAACATTTTCGATCAAACTGTATATGCATGTTGTAATGTGATGTTACAGGAGTGTCATCGGAAGAATTCTGAGAAGGTTAGTGAAAAAATTAATATCTTTTGGCGATGTTGACTTTTATCGCTCACTTTGGCTAGAATCAATGCTGGGCTGCTAATTGCTATGTGCTAAGCTAATATAACGATTTATTGTGTTTTCGCTGTAAGACACTTAGAAAATCTGAAATATTGTCTGTATTCACAGGATCTGTGTCTTTCGATTCGTGTATGCTGTGTATTTTTACGAAATGTTTGATGATTAGTAGTTAGGTAAACACGTTGCTCATTGTAATTATTCTAGTCCATTTGTGATGGTGGGTGCAATTGTAAACTATGCCATCTACCTGAAATATGCACTTTTTTCTAACAAAACCTATCCCATACCATAAATATGTTATCAGACTGTCATCTAATGAGTTTTTTTGTTGGTTAGGGGCTATAAATATCTTAGTTTAGCCGAATTGGTGATGGCTACTGGTGTTGGTGGACAAATAAAAGATGGTGGATTATGCTAATGTGTTTTTAGGTAATAGATGTACATCTTTACATATTGTGTCTTCCCTGTAAAACATTTTAAAAATCGGAAATGTTGACTGGATTCACAAGATCTGTGTCTTTCATTAGCTGTATTGGACTTTAATGTGTGAAAGTTAAATATTTTAAAAATATATTTTTTTTGAATTTCGCGGCACTGGTTTTTCAGTGGGGGGGGGGGGGGGGGGGGGTGCCGCTAGCGCCACGCTGATCCTAGACAGGTTAATGTAGTATTTTCTATAGTATTCTACAGCATACTACAACATTTTATAGTAAGTACTACACATGATCGATAAATACTACAGTGTATAGTATAGAATTCTATGGTATACTACAATTTACTACATAATTATATAGTATATACTGTAGTATTCGATAGTAAACTCTAGTTTTTTTTCATATGCGATCCCTCTAAAAGTAATTAGTGGTGTCTGACAGCAATGTCACCTAACGCCTAATTTCTGCTGTCACTTTATCACCGGACATCAAATCTCTCTCTCTTTCTCCCCTCTGTGGTTCTTTCTCTCACTCTCTCTCAGGAAATAATTACTCAATGCTGTGTGCTTGCTTTCTGTCTCTCTCTCTATCCCTCTCTTTCTGGACATTACTGTCCATGTTGGTGGGGATTGAGGAACAGACAGCAGTTAAGACACCATAGAAAATGTGTTACTGTCATCGCCAATGTTTTGAGATTCACACACTTATCAGCCTCTTCCTTATAGGAACCTCTAATTACCCCTGTGTGTGTGTGTGTCTGGCAGGGTTTGTGTGTGCATGTGTTTGTGTGAGTGTGTGAAAGAGAGAGAGACAGGTTTCCCTTTTAGACCTGGAGACTCGGTGCCCTGCGGTCTACATCTTATTCACATGAGTTACACTTCTACACCCTGGTTAGCGTTCTGTTCCTATCTCTTGGTTGATTACTTGATGACTGTGGTTCATATAATGACATCAGTGTTGTCTCAGTGGTGATGATGCACTTGCTGTTACATAAAGTGTCTTAGCAGAGTAATGTTAACAAGGCAGCACCATATTTGATAAACCACCCACATGAAAAAATTCTATAGCATACTATAGTATAAATACTATCGTATTCATTGTATCGTTTTTGCAGACTTTCTTGTAGTATTCACTGTAGTATACTGTAGTTTACTGTACTATTTACTGTAACTATAGCATAAATACTGTAGTGAAAGGAAACTGTAACATATACTGTAGTGTTTTTGTGGACTATACTATACTGTAGTGTTTTTGCAGACTGTAGTAAACTGTATTTACTGTAGTGTTTTTGAAAACATCACTGTAGTATTTACTATAGTGCTTTTGATTTATTATCTTTGACATAAAAGTGGAGGATTTCTCCTTCAAGAAACCAACTAGAGACATACAAAAAAAAAACGTACCCTAACCTGTAAGTAGGACTAGGGTCTGAACAGATAATTCAGCCCCTTTGCTCTTTTTCTATAACATATACGATCTAATACTTGGCATGTAGGTTTCTCAGTTATGGGTGGCACAAATTACAATATGGGGAGGGGAATGGGCAGGGTATTGGCAAATTAAATACTTTAGTAGTTACTATAGTTTAACAAGTGTAGTGTTTTTGCGGACTGTAGTGTTTTTGAGGTCATTACTGTAACATTTACTACAGTGCTTTTTGCAGATAATACTGTAGTATTTACTATAGTGTTCTACAGTATACTACAACGTTCTATAATAAGTTCTACACATGATCGATGGATACAACCATGTGAAGTATAGTATTCTATAGTATATCACAATTTACTATAGTAAACGGTAGAATTTCTTCATGTGGGCATAATGATTTATAGATAGGGCTTTGGTTCCTAACTAAACCTACACAGGCTGACAGATGCTACACAAACAGTTAGTCAGTATGTATCCTGACAGACCTTGGGCCTTGAGTGCTGGCATAGATCTAAATGATGTAAAAGTACATTACCAGCCAACAGTTTGGATACCTACTCATTCAAGGATTTTTATTTATTTTTACTATTTTCTACATTGTAGAATAATAGTGAAGACATCAAAACTATGAAATAACACATATGGAATCATGTAGTAAGCAAAAAAGTGTTAAACAAATCTAAATACAGTGGATTTTAGATTTTAGATTCTTCAAAGTAGTGACCTTTTGCCTTGATGACAGCCTTGCACACTCTTGGCACTCTTGGTAAGTCACATGGCCAGAAAAAACTCCTCGACCTAAATGGCATATCTGCTGGTTAATTTGGATGTGACTGTGACAGACCTTGCCAGTGGTGTTTGTAGTCACAGGTGCGGGACAGGGCGATCATCACAGCACTGTAGAGGGGCAGCAACATGGCACACAGACGCCAGCTGCGCCCACGGCCCTGGTCCGTGAAGCAATGCAGCTTTCCAGCCAGGTAGAAGGAGGTGAACCCCAAGCCAGAGAATGCAACTGAGGGATTGGGGGAGAGAGGGAGAGGGAGATGGGGAGTGCAAAGAAGAGAGAGAGAGAACAAACAGCAAAACATATTCATGATCAAGTACAAATCTTAGAATTAACTATTAAAGACGACCAGAACACACTGGATTCTCCAATTACATTGAATGAACTACAGGACAAAATACAAACCTCCAACCCAAAAAGGCCTGTAGTGTTGATGGTATCCTGAATTAAATGATGAAATATACAGACAACAAATTCCAATTGGCAAAACTTAAACTCTTTAACACCATCCTTAGCTCTGGCATCTTCCCCAATATTTGGAACCAAGGACTGACAGACCACATATTCACCCCGCACACCCTAATTGCCAAACAAACAAACCAAAACAAATGCAAAGTCTTCAAATGCTTTTTTGATTAAAAAAAATTTGGCATGAGGCTCTGCTACCCAAATTGATGGAAAGTTGTGTTGTGGGAAAAACATATGACGCTATAAAATCCATGTACACAAACAACAAGTGTGTGGTTAAAATTGACAAAAAACTGATAAAATAATTTATATGTTGAAAGATAATGATGAAATAATTCCACTCTAAAACCATTTAATTGTATGGGTGCAAGTGGGTGCAAGTGTGAAACAAATGATAAGAGGAGCTATCGACAGACAAGCTGTACTACTGTGTTCCTTACAGGACATTCTGTCTCCGCCCGTGGAGGGGAGAAACTGTTAGGCTTGCAGAAAATGTTGAAACATGTTGCAGATTAAACAATGTATCTGTATAGTGGAAAAATACAGACTGTCTGAGCAAGGCGTAGCTTAAGATTTGAACTTGTATGTATGTGCGTAGGATACCTACTGTTTGTGTGTGAGGTATGTGCGTAAGGAGCCAGTATAAAATTGATGTTTTTGTATTTGGACGTCAGAACGTTCTCGTGAAAAAACACTTTGATTTTTGTAAATTGGGACTCTTGTCTGTATCATTCAATCGGAATCTTACAAACTCTGGGTTGCAGACTGAGTAGATTAATTTAAGTTAATGAACATTGATAACAACATTCTCATAACAAAAAAACACACCTTTCTGTCCACAGTGCCGTGGGGTGAGACAGGGATGCAGCTTAAGCCCCGCCCTCTTCAACATGTATATCAACGAATTGGCGAGAGCAACAGAACAGTCTGCACCACCTGGTCTCACCCTACTAGAAAGTCAAATGTCTACTATTTGCTGATGATCTGGTGTCCCCAACCAAGGAGGGCCTACGGCAGCACCTAGATCTGCTGCACAGATTCTGTCAGACCTGGGCGCTGACAGTAAATCTCAGCAAGACAAAAATACTGGTGTTCCAAAAAAGTTGCCAGGACCACAAATACAAATGTAATCTAGATACCATTGCCCTAGAGCACACAAAAAACGATCCATTCCTCGGCCTAAACATACGGTAACTTCCAAAAAGCTGTGGACGATCTAAGAGACAAGGCACGAAGGGCCTTCTATGCCATCAAAAGGAACATAAAATGTGATATACCAATTAGGATCTGGCGAAAAATACTTGAATCAGTTATAACCTAGCAAAAAAAGAAACGTCCCTTTTTCAGGACCCTGTCTTTCAAAGATAATTCAGAATAATCCAAATAACTTCACAGATGTTCATTGTAAAGGGTTTAAACACTGTTTCACATGCTTGTTCAATGAACCATAAACAATTAATGAACATGCACCTGTGGAACGGTCGTTAAGACACTAACAGCTTACAGACGGTAGGCAATTAAGGTCACAATTATGAAAACTTAGGACACTAAAGAGGCCTTTCGACTGGTGCATCAAAGCTGGGCCTGAGAGACTGAAAAACAGCTTTTATCTCAAGGCCATCAGACTGTTAAACAGCCATCACTAATATTGAGTGGCTGCTGCCAACATACTGACTCAAATCTCTAGCCACTTAATAATTACAAATTGGATGTAATATATCCACTTTAAACAATGCCGCTTTATATAATGTTTACATACCCTACATTACTCATCTCATATGTATATCTACTGCATCTTGCCTATACCGTTCGGCCATCACTCATCCATATATTTATATGTACATATTCTTATTCATTCCTTTACACTTATGTGTATAAGGTAGTTGTTGTGAAATTGTTAGATTACTTCTTAGATATTACCTGCATAGTCGGAACTAGAAGCACAAGCATTTTGCTACACTCGCATTAACATCTGCTAACCATGTGTATGTGACCATTTTTTTTTTATTTGATTTGATTCTGTTTTCTCACGGAATTGCATAGCCTATAGAAATGTTGCGCAACATGAGCTCATGGGCTCTCATGAAGTGTTTGATTAGATTTTTGAGTGATTAGAGAGACAATAGAGCATGGAGTACCAGGCAGTTAGCAAGTTTGGTAGGCTAATAATGACCATCAGCAGCATCAGAACTTGGAGAAGCCTAATTACCATGACTAAACAGTCACATGGAATTTCACTTCCATCATGACTCGTGACCGCCGGTGTGGCGGTAATACCGTCACCGTAACAGCCCTATGTCATAAAAGGTGTAAATCTATGGGTCAGGACAGTGTTATCCCGGACCTGCTGTTTTGGACTCTCTCTCTACCGCACATGCTGTCTCTAACTCTGAATGATCAGCTATGAAAGCCAACTGACATTTACTCCTGAGGTGCTGACCTGTTGCACCCTCTACAACCACTGTGATTATTATTATTTGACCCTGCTGGTCATCTATGAACGTTTGAACATGTTGGCCATGTTCTGTTATAATCTCCACCCGGCACAGCCAGAAGAGGACTGGCCACCCCTCTTGATGTTCCAAGATGGCGTAGCAGTGAAGACGTGTTTTTGTTCGACCTCTCGTGTACTTTTGTATTTGTCTTCTTTTTTGCATATATTTCTATTTTATTTTCACTCTTTTCCATTTTTTATTCGATTATACCTTCCGGTAACCTGCCTCACCCAATGTGATACGGAATCTCTATTATTTTTTATTTTAGAACACATTCAAGAACCACCAGAAGCTAACACGCTAATTAGCTACAAGCTATTTAGTCATTGTTAGCCACTGCTATCGGCTTTTACCTTCTGCACAGATACCAGCCCTGTTTTTAGCCTGGATAATACTCGCCAGTCTACCAGTATTGGACTGTCTCTCCACTACAACGCCGGATTCCTGCCTTAATCCCTGGACCACTACTTCTGATCTTCACAGCTAGCTAGCACCCACCGTGGCACCCAATACCCAGTACCCAGTGCCTACTCAGCTGCTCACCCGGACTCACCGCTGCTACCGAGTGGCTATAGTGGCTAACGCCCCTGCTACGAAGCTAGCACCAGTTAGCCGTGAGCCAGGCGCATCTCCCAGATGGAAAACTAAATTCTATAATACCTCTTTCGCCATCTGGCTTGGATCCTCTGTCGACCCGCCGCACCACCACGACTGGTCTGCCGACGAATACTCCATCCGCTGTACCTTCAACCGGCCTCCGTCGTAGCAGACGCTCCTACTAGCCCTAGGCTACTAACTTTAAATGCCGCGTCTTCCGCGTGCTAGCGTAGTGGCGACTACTCCGCGGCTTCCCTGTTCCATCTACTGCTGCCCCCTGGACACTATGATCACTTGGCTACATAGCTGATGCCTGCTGGACTGTCCATTAATCACGGTACTCCATTCTGTTTATTTTTTATCTGTCGGCCCCAGCCGCGAACTCAGGCTCTGTGTGTAGTTAATCCGACCCTCTCTGCCTAGTCATCGCCATTTTACCTGTTGTTGTTGTGTTAGCTGATTAGCTGTTGTTGTCTCACCTGTTGTCTTAGCTAGCTCTCCCAATCAACACCTGCGATTACTTTATGCCTCGCTGTATGTCTCTCTCAAATGTCAATATGCCTTGTGTACTATTGTTCAGGTTAGTGGAGCCCCTAGTTCCACTCTTCATACCTCTGATACCTCCTTTGTCCCACCTCCCACACATGCGGTGACCTCACCCATTATAACCAGCATGTCCAGAGATACAACCTCTCTTATCATCACCCAGTGCCTGGGCTTGCCTCCGCTGTACCCGCACCCCACCATACCCCTGTCTGCACATTATGCCCAGAATCTATTCTACCACGCCCAGAAATCTGCTCCTTTTATTCTTTGTCTCCGACGCTCTAAGCGACCAGTTTTGATAGCCTTTAGCCGCACCCTCATCCTACTCCTCCTCTGTTCCTCGGGTGATGTGGAGGTAAACCCAGGCCCTGCATGTCCCCAGGCACCCTCATTTGTTGACTTCTGTGATCGGAAAAGCCTTGGTTTCATGCATGTCAACATCAGAAGCCTCCTCCCTAAGTATGTTTTACTCACTGCTTTAGCACACTCTGCCAACCCTGATGTCCTTGCCGTGTCTGAATCCTGGCTTAGGAAGGCCACCAAAAATTCTGAGATTTCCATACCCAACTATAACATTTTCCGTCAAGATAGAACTGCCAAAGGGGGAGGAGTTGAAAATCTATTGCAGAGATAGCCTGCAAAGTATCGTCATACATTCCAGGTCCATACCCAAACAGTTCGAACTTCTAATTTTAAAAATGAATCTCTCCAGAAATAAGTCTCTCACTGTTGCCGCCTGCTACCGACCCCCCTTGGACACCATTTGTAAATTGATTGCCCCCCATCTAGCTTCAGAGTTTTTTCTGTTAGGTGACCTAAACTGGGATATGCTTAATAACCTTTTGTCAATAGGTGGCGCAATTAACATTTTTTATTTCTGGGTGTCGCCAAATTAAACTGCCTCGTGCTCAATTCTTGATCGTACAATATGCATATTATTAATTCTATTGGATAGAAAACACTCTCTAGTTTCTATAGCCGTTGGAATTTTGTCTGTGGGTGACCCAGAACTCTTTCTACAGCGAAATCCATGACAGGTACTGCGATGGTCTGAAAGTGAAGCTCTGATTTCAGATCAGTTTTAAAAGTCTGTGTATATCCTATGGAACGACATGAACTGCACCCGCCTTCCCCTGGATGTCAGTAACCAATGAGAAGTGGAATGGGCTTTCTGCGTAGCTCTCAGAGGTTATAAAAGGCCAAGGAGTGAGGGTAGCCCCCCTTTCGACTCTGGCCATTACGCAGAAGAGGACCTCGGGATGCCATTTTCAGAGGCTCGGTTATCAACGTGAAATGTATCCGTCTGTAATTTAATTCGATATAGGAGTTAGAAACATCATAACATAGTTAATTTAAACCGTTTTATAGCAATTTATATCCGTTTAGTGCGATTTTGAGGAATTTCTATGTGATGCTCTTTGAAGCTTTGGGCACATTTCGGGGTCCCGGTCGAACGTTAGTGGGCATTTCGACGGACAGAGGACATCTTTCGACCAAAAGAAGATTAGACCCAAGAAAGGATGCATTGCCCAAGAATCTGATGGAAAATCACCTCATAGTAAGAAATATTTAATATGTTAAATCGTTGTTCTGTCGAAATATTTTAAAAGCATATATCCGCCATTTTGTTTGCTATAGCTTCGCTTGGCGAACCCTGTATTGCACAGTAAGGATAATTTTAGAAATGTAAATCAGCGATTGCATTAAGAACTAATTTGTCTTTCGATTCCTGTCAACCCTGTATTTTTTAGTCAAGTATATGATTAGCTTTCGATTAAACTAGATCAATATGAAAGATGGCGTCCGACATGTTGAGGCTTGATTTGCTACTATTTTCATTGTATAACCACGTTTTTTTATGGCTAAATATGCACATTTTCGAACAAACAATATATGTATGTTGTAATATGATGTTACAGGAGTGTCATCGGAAGAATTCTGAAAAGGTTAGTGAAAATTTTTATATATTTTGGCGATGATAACGATATCGCTCCCTTTGGCTTGAATTCATGCTGGGGTGACGTTTGCACATGTGGTATGTGGAGACCGTGGAGTTCCAGGTCTCCGGTAGCCTCTGGAACTGCCGATCCACGGCCAACAAGGCAGAGCTCATCTCAGCCTATGCGTCCCTCCAGTCCCTCGACTTCTTGGCACTGACGGAAACATGGCTCACCACAGATAACACTGCTACTCCTACTGCTCTCTCTTCGTCTGCCCACGTGTTCTCGCACACCCCCAGAGCTTCTGGTCAGCGGGGTGGTGGCACCGGGATCCTCATCTCTCCCAAGTGGTCATTCTCTCTTTCTCCCCTTACCCATCTGTCTATCGCCTCCTTTGAATTCCATGCTGTCACAGTTACCAGCCCTTTCAAGCTTAACATCCTTATCATTTATCGCCCTCCAGGTTCCCTTGGAGAGTTCATCAATGAGCTTGATGCCTTGATAAGCTCCTTTCCTGAGGACGGCTCACCTCTCACAGTTCTGGGTGACTTTAACCTCCCCATGTCTACCTTTGACTCATTCCTCTCTGCCTCCATCTTTCCACCCCTCTCCTCTTTTGACCTCACCCTCTCACCTTCCCCCCTACTCACAAGGCAGGCAATACGCTTGACCTCATCTTTACTAGATGCTGTTCTTCCACTAATCTCATTGCAACTCCCCTCCAAGTCTCCGACCACTACCTTGTATCCTTTTCCCTCTCGCTCTCATCCAACACTTCCCACACTGCCCCTACTCGGATGGTATCGCGCCGTCCCAACCTTCGCTCTCTCTCCCCCGCTACTCTCTCCTCTTCCATCCTATCATCTCTTCCCTCTGCCCAAACCTTCTCCAACCTATCTCCTGATTCTGCCTCCTCAACCCTCCTCTCCTCCCTTTCTGCATCCTTTGACTCTCTATGTCCCCTATCCTCCAGGCCGGCTCGGTCCTCCCCTCCCGCTCCGTGGCTCGACGACTCATTGCGAGCTCACAGAACAGGGCTCCGGGCAGCCGAGCGGAAATGGAGGAAAACTCGCCTCCCTGCGGACCTGGCATCCTTTCACTCCCTCCTCTCTACATTTTCCTCTTCTGTCTCTGCTGCTAAAGCCACTTTCTACCACTCTAAATTCCAAGCATCTGCCTCTAACCCTAGGAAGCTCTTTGCCACCTTCTCCTCCCTCCTGAATCCTCCTCCCCCTCCCCCCCCTCCTCCCTCTCTGCAGACGACTTCGTCAACCATTTTGAAAAGAAGGTCGACGACATCCGATCCTCGTTTGCTAAGTCAAACGACACCGCTGGTTCTGCTCACACTGCCCTACCCTGTGCTTTGACCTCTTTCTCCCCTCTCTCTCCAGATGAAATCTCGCGTCTTGTGACGGCCGGCCGCCCAACAACCTGCCCGCTTGACCCTATCCCCTCCTCTCTTCTCCAGATCATTTCCGGAGACCTTCTCCCTTACCTCACCTCGCTCATCAACTCATCCTTGACCGCTGGCTACGTCCCTTCCATCTTCAAGAGAGCGAGAGTTGCACCCCTTCTGAAAAAACCTACACTCGATCCCTCCGATGTCAACAACTACAGACCAGTATCCCTTCTTTCTTTTCTCTCCAAAACTCTTGAACGTGCCGTCCTTGGCCAGCTCTCCTGCTATCTCTCTCAGAATGACCTTCTTGATCCAAATCAGTCAGGTTTCAAGACTAGTCACTCAACTGAGACTGCTCTTCTCTGTATCACGGAGGCGCTCCGCACTGCTAAAGCTAACTCTCTCTCCTCTGCTCTCATCCTTCTAGACCTATCGGCTGCCTTCGATACTGTGAACCATCAGATCCTCCTCTCCACCCTCTCCGAGTTGGGCATCTCCGGCGCGGCCCACGCTTGGATTGCGTCCTACCTGACAGGTCGCTCCTACCAGGTGGCGTGGCGAGAATCTGTCTCCTCACCACGCGCTCTCACCACTGGTGTCCCCCAGGGCTCTGTTCTAGGCCCTCTCCTATTCTCGCTATACACCAAGTCACTTGGCTCTGTCATAACCTCACATGGTCTCTCCTATCATTGCTATGCAGACGACACACAATTAATCTTCTCCTTTCCCCCTTCTGATGACCAGGTGGCGAATCGCATCTCTGCATGTCTGGCAGACATATCAGTGTGGATGACGGATCACCACCTCAAGCTGAACCTCGGCAAGACGGAGCTGCTCTTCCTCCCGGGGAAGGACTGCCCGTTCCATGATCTCGCCATCACGGTTGACAACTCCATTGTGTCCTCCTCCCATAGCGCTAAGAACCTTGGCGTGATCCTGGACAACACCCTGTCGTTCTCAACTAACATCAAGGCGGTGGCCCGTTCCTGTAGGTTCATGCTCTACAACATCCGCAGAGTACGACCCTGCCTCACACAGGAAGCGGCGCAGGTCCTAATCCAGGCACTTGTCATCTCCCGTCTGGATTACTGCAACTCGCTGTTGGCTGGGCTCCCTGTCTGTGCCATCAAACCCCTACAACTCATCCAGAACGCCGCAGCCCGTCTGGTGTTCAACCTTCCCAAGTTCTCTCACGTCACCCCGCTCCTCCGCTCTCTCCACTGGCTTCCAGTTGAAGCTCGCATCCGCTACAAGACCATGGTGCTTGCCTACGGAGCTGTGAGGGGAACGGCACCTCAGTACCTTCAGGCTCTGATCAGGCCCTACACCCAAACAAGGGCACTGCGTTCATCCACCTCTGGCCTGCTCGCCTCCCTACCACTGAGGAAGTACAGTTCCCGCTCAGCCCAGTCAAAACTGTTCGCTGCTCTGGCACCCCAATGGTGGAACAAACTCCCTCACGACGCCAGGACAGCGGAGTCAATCACCACCTTCCGGAGACACCTGAAACCCCACCTCTTCAAGGAATACCTAGGATAAAGCAATCCTTCTGCCCCCCCCCCCCCCCTTAAAAGATTTAGATGCACTATTGTAAAGTGGCTGTTCCACTGGATGTCATTAGGTGAATGCACCAATTTGTAAGTCGCTCTGGATAAGAGCGTCTGCTAAATGACTTAAATGTAATGTAAATGTATGCTAACTTATCGATTTATTGTGTTTTCGCTGTAAAACGCTTAGAAAATCTGAAATATTGTCTGAAATCACAAGATCTGTGTCTTTCCATTGCTATGCTTTGTCTATTTTTATGAAATGGTTTATGATGAGTAAATTGGTCATACACGTTGCTCTCTGTAGTAATTCTATTCGCTTTGGTGAGATTTGTGATGGTGGCTGCAATGGCAAACTATGATTTATACCTGAAATATGCAAATTTTTCTAACAAAACCTATCCTATACCATAAATATGTTATCAGACTGTCATCTGATGAGGTTTTTTCTTGGTTAGTGGCTATCAATATCTTAGTTTAGCCGAATTGGTGATAGCTACTGGTGTTGAGAAAAAATGGTGGACAAAGAAAAAGGGTGTCTTTTGCTAACATGGTTAGCTAATAGATTTACATATTTTGTCTTCCCTGTAAAACATTTTGAAAATCTGAAATGGTGACTTTATTCACAAGATCTGTATCTTTCATTTGGTGTCTTGGACTTGTGATTGAATGATATTTAGATGCTACTATTTAAATGTGACGCTATGCTAGTGATGCTAATCAGTGTGGGGTGGGGGGGGGGGGGTGGGGGGAGATCCCGGATCCGGGTTTCTGAGGCAGTAGAAGTTTAACACCCCGGCAGTCCTACAATCTAAGCTAGATGCCCTAAGTCTCACACAAATTATTCAGGAACCCACCAGGTACAACCCTAAATCCGTAAACATGGGCACCCTCATAGACATTGTCCTGACCAACTTGCCCTCGAAATACACCTCTGCTGTCTTCAATCAGGATCTCAGCGATCACTGCCTCATTGTCTGTATCCGCTACGGGTCCGCGGTCAAACGACCACCCCTCATCACTGTCAAACGCTCCCTAAAACACTTTTGCAAGCAGGCCTTTCTAATTGACCTGGCCCGGGTATCCTGGAAGGATATTGACCTCATCCCGTCAGTTGAGGATGCCTGGTCATTCTTTAAAAGTAACTTCCTCACCATCTTAGATAAGCATGCCCCGTTCAAAAACTGCAGAACTAAGAACAGATATAGCCCTTGGTTCACTCCAGACCTGACTGCCCTCGACCAGCACAAAAACATCCTGTGGCGGACTGCAATAGCATCGAATAGTTCCCGCGATATGCAACTGTTCAGGGAAGTCAGGAACCAATACACGCAGTCAGTCAGGAAAGCAAAAGCTAGCTTTTTCAAGGAGAAATTTGCATCCTGTAGCTCTAACTCCAAAAAGTTCTGGGACACTGTAAAGTCCATGGAGAACAAGAGCACCTCCTCCCAGCTGCCCGCTGCACTGAGGCTAGGTAACACGGTCACCACCGATAAATCCAAGATAATCGAAAACTTCAACAAGCATTTCTCAACGGCTGACCATGCCTTCCACCTGGCTATACTCCAACCTCGGCCAACAGCTCCACCCCCCCCCCCCCCCCCCCCCTCCCGCAGCAACTCGCCCAAGCATCCCCAGCTTCTCCTTTACCCAGATCCAGATAGCAGATGTCCTGAAAGAGGTGCAAAGCCTGGACCCATACAAATCAGCTGGGCTTGACATTCTGGACCCTCTATATCTGAAACTATCCGCCGCCATTGTCGCAACCCCTATTACCAGCCTGGTAAACCTCTCTTTCATATCGTCTGAGATCCCCAAGGATTGGAAAGCTGCTGCGGTCATCCCCCTCTTCAAAGGTGGAGACACCCTGGATTCAAACTGTTACAGACCTATTTCCATCCTGCCCTGCCTATCTAAGGTCTTCGAAATCCAAGTTAATAAACAGATCACTGACCATCTCGAATCCCACCGTACCTTCTCCGCTGTGCAATCCGGTTTCCGAACCGGTCACGGGTGCACCTCAGCCACGCTCAAGGTACTAAACGATATCATAACTGCCATCGATAAAAGACAGTACTGTGCGGCCGTCTTCATCGACCTGGCCAAGGCTTTCGACTTTGTCAATCACCATATTCTTATCGGCAGACTCAGTAGCCTCGGTTTTTCTGATGAATGCCTTGCCTGGTTCACCAACTACTTTGCAGACATAGTTCAGTGTGTCAAATCGGAGGGCATGTCGTCCGGTCCTCTGGCAGTCTCTATGGGGGTACCACAGGGTTCAATTCTCGGGCCGACTCTTTTCTCTGTATATATCATTGATGTTGCTCTTGCTGCTGGCGATTCCCTGATCCACCTCTACGCAGACGACACCATTCTGTATACTTCTGGCCCTTCCTTGGACACTGTGCTATCTAACCTCCAAACGAGCTTCAATGCCATACAACACTCCTTCTGCGGCCTCCAACTGCTCTTAAACGCTAGTAAAACCAAATGCATGCTTTTCAACCGTTCGCTGCCTGCACCCGCCCGCCTGACTAGCATCACCACCATGGACGCTTCCGACCTAGAATATGTGGACATCTATAAATACCTAGGTGTCTGGTTAGACTGTAAACTCTCCTTCCAGACTCATATTAAACATCTCCAATCCAAAATCAAATGAAGAATCGTCTTTCTATTTCTCAACAAAGCCTCCTTCACTCACGCCGCCAAACTTAACCTAGTAAAACTGACTATCCTACCGATCCTCGACTTCGGCGATGTCATCTACAAAATAGCTTCCAATATTCTACTCAGCAAACTAGATGCAGTCTATCATAGTGCCATCCGTTTTGTTACTAAAACACCTTATACCACCCACCACTGCGACCTGTATGCTCTAGTCGGCTGGCCCTCGCTACATATTCGTCGACAGACCCACTGGCTCCAGGTCATCTATAAGTAGATGCTAGGTAAAGCTCCGCCTTATTTCAGTTCACTGGTCACGATAACAACACCCACCCACAGCACGCGCTCCAGCAGGTATATCTCACTGATCATCCCCAAAGCCAACACCTCATTTGGTCGCCTTTCCTTCCAGTTCTCTGCTACCTGTGACTGGAACAAATTGCAAAAATTGCTGAAGTTGGAGTCTTTTATTTCCCTCACCAACTTTAAACATCTGCTATCTGAGCAGCTAACCGATCGCTGCAGCTGTACATAGTCCATCTGTAAATAGCCCACCCAATTTACCTACCTCATCCCCATACTGTTTTTATTTATTTACTTTTCTGCTCTTTTGCACACCAGTATCTCTACTTGCACATGATCATCTGATGATTTATCACTCCAGTGTTAATCTGCTAAATTGTAATTATTCGCTCCTATGGCCTATTTATTGCCTATTTATTGCCTACCTCCTCATGCCTTATGCACACAATGTATATAGACTCTTTTTTGTCCTGCTGTGTTATTGACTTGTTTATTGTTTACTCCATGTGTAACTCTGTGTTGTTGTCTGTTCACACTGCTATGCTTTATCTTGGCCAGGTCGCAGTTGTAAATGAGAACTTGTTCTCAACTAGCCTACCTGGTTAAATAAAGGTGAAATAAAAAAAAGAAAAGAAAAAGAGCCTGGTTCCTCTCTAGGTTTCTACCTAGGTTCTGGCCTTACTAGGGAGTTTTTCCTAGCCACCGTGCTTCTACATCTGCATTGCTTGCTGTTTGGGGTTTAAGGCTGGGTTTCTGTACAGCACTTTGTGACATCGACTGATGTAAAAAGGGCTTTATAAATACATTTGATTGATTGATTGATTGTCACGACTATATTATGCATGTGTGCGCATGTTATGTGTGGACGTATGTAGTGTGTGTATGTTGGGGTGTCAGTGTCAGTATGTTTGTGTGTGTGTGCAGAGTCCAGTGTGTGTGCATAGAGTCAGTGCAAGAGCGTTAGTGCAGGTTGTCCAGGTAGCCCTTTGATTCGCTATTTAGCAGTTTTTTTTAGCAGTCTTATGTCTTGGGGGTAGAGGCTGTTGGGGGTCCTGTTGGTTCTAGACTTGGCGCACTTGTACCGCTTGCCGTGCGGTAGCAGGGAAAGCAGTCTATGGCTTGGGTGGCTGGAATCTTTATGGGCCTTCCTCTGACACCGCCTGATATGGAGGTTCTGGATGGCAGGGAGCATTCTCCCCACCCTCTAAACGCCTAGCGGTCCGGTGCCTTGCATTTGACGTACCGGGCGGTGATGCAGCCCTCAATTGTGTAGCTGTAGGCCTATTTGAGAGCCCATGCCAAATATTTTCAGCCACCTAAGGGGCTGCTCCACTACAACCCCATCAATGTGGAAGGGGGCGTGATCGCCCCTTCGATCAGCTCTTTTGCCTTGCTGACATTGAGGGAGAGGTTGTTGTCCTGGCACCACACTGCCAGGTCTCTGGCCTCCTCCCTATAGGCTTCCTCCTACCAACGTTGTTTCGTCATCAAACTTGATGATGGTGTTGGAGTCGTGCACGGCTACGCAGTCATTTGTGAACAGGGAGTACAGAAAGTGACTAAGCATACACCCCTGAGGGCCCCCCGTGTTGATGGCCAACGTGGCAGATGTGTTGTTGCCTACCCTCACCGACTGAGGGCAGCCCGTCAGGAAGTCCAGGATCCAGATGCAGAGGGAGGTGTTAGGTCCCAGGGTCCTGAGCTTGGTGATGAGTTTGGAGGGGACTATGGTGTTGAATGCTGATCTGTAGTCAATGAATAGCATTCTTACATAGGTATTACTTTTGTCCAGGTGGGTGAGGGCAGTGTGGAGTGCAATGGAGATTGCATCATCTGTGGATCTGTTGGGGCGGTATGCAAATTGGAGTGGGTCTAAGGTTTCTGGGATGATGGAGTTGATGTGAGCAATGACCAGCCTTTCAAAGCACTTCATGGCTACAGACGTGAGTGCTACGGGTCAGTAGTCGTTGAGGCAGGTAACCTTAGGGTTCTTGGTCTGCTTGAAAACATGTTGGTATTACACACTCGGACAGGGAGAGGTTGAAAATGTCAGTGAAGACACTTGCCAGTTGGTCAGCGCATGCTTGCAGTACACGTCCTGGTAATCCGTCTGTCCCTGCGGACTTGTGAATATTGACCTGTTTAAAGGTCTTACTTACTCACATCGGCTGTGGAGAGCGTTATCACACAGTCTTCCGGAACAGCTGGTGTGCTCATGCATAAACATGCAGTGTTATTTGCCTCCAGGCGAGCATAGAAGTAGTTTAGCTAGTCTGGTAGGCTCGTGTCACTGGGTAGCTGTCAGCTGTGCTTCCCCTTGTAGTCTGTAATGGTTTGTAACCCCTGCCACATCCAACGTGTGTCAGAGCCGGTGTAGTACGATTCGATCTTAGTCCAAACGCTTTTCCTGTTTGATGGTTCGTCGGAGGGCATAGCGGGATTTCTTATAAGCTTCCGGGTTAGAGTCCCGCTCCTTGAAAGCAGCAGCTCTACCTTTTAGCTCAGTAATCTACACCTAATATACACTTAAGCAACGCAGTCAAATGAGGACGACTCTTTGTAGGTTCAGTCCAGGCCAGGATCGGCAAATCTAATAAGAACTCAGTAGCCAAATCAGGTACTCAAAACTCAAATTGAATAACAACTCAGTATATCTTCAGTACTGCTCAGAGTAATTACTAAATACAGTACCATGAGTGACTCCGCAATAGAAAAGACACTCACATTGTCACTGTGAGACTGATGTTGACTGAGTCATAAGTGATGCCCCAAATGACACCCTATTCCCTTTATAGTGCACTACCTTTAACCAGGGCCCATAGGGCTCTGGGCAAAAGTAGTTCACTATGTAGGGAATAGGGGGCCATTTGGGATGTAGCCAAAATTGACATTGATCCTGTCTCGAGGCATCCATAGGATGATTTGATACATGGAAGGAAAAACCTTTCCATTTCATTTGGATTACTGTAATACAGCCTTTAGGTGTAATGCAAGGTGTCCTTGTGACACTACTGACAGAGTAATGTTTGAGATTGACTACATTAGTCAGACAGCACAGAATCATTGATCTAAAAATCCTCTTGCATCCCAAATATCTACTCATTATGTGATCCCAGCAAACCGAGGACATTTCTAAAACATTAGCTATGTCATGCGGTGGGTGTAGCTGGTGGAAGTCAGGCGCAGGAGAGCAGAGATGAGTGAACAAAGAAGCACTTTACTGAGGCAATTTGTAAGAACAGAATGCAACCGCGTCACAAAAACAAATGCCCAAAGAACAAGTGAGGCTGCAGAAAGTACAACAACCAAGTACAAAGTACCGGCTGCCACAAATCACGGGTACAAATAAAACCCAGGGCAAACCAGCCGGAAGCGTGCCAACCAAGACAATAAACAATACCCCACACAGACATGGAGGGAACAGACGGCTAAATACACATAGTAATCATGAGCAGATGTAAACCAGGTGTGCGGAAAACAAGACAAAACAAATGGAAAATGAAAGGTTTAGAGGCGATGGCTAGAAGACGAACGCTGCCCGAACAAGGAGAGCGACCAACTTCGGAGGAAGTCGTGACAAGCTAAGATTCCTATTAAGTTCTAGTTAGGGTTATAACTAAAATTAGGATAATAAACACCCCAAAAACATTCAAAGAATGTTCTTGAATGTTCTCCTAACGTTCACAAAAATGTTGTCCAGAACATCTTTCACAACAAACACAGAACATTCCCCAAACGTTCTCATTAGGTTTTCAGGTAATGTAATCACACAATTTATCAGTAATGTTTTCAGAATATTCTGCCGCAACAAAATGTGAGAACAATAGAAATGGTTCTGAGAAAACATTACAGGAACGTCCTGCTAATGTTGATGATGTTAATTACATCACCCATAACAAGAAGCACCCACAAAGCTCTCATAAAGTTATAGTGTGCCGTTATGACATGATTTTTTCAATAACGTTCCCCTAAACATTATTCGTCAAATCGTCTTTGGATTCGATTAAATTGGTTCTGAGAAAAGCCTGGTTAGGGTTTGAGTTAACATTAGGATGATAATGTCCCACAAACATTAAAATGTTTTTGATCACCAAATATTTTTTTCTAAGAAAAAGTTACAGAAATTTTAGATTCTGTCAAACATGTTATTGATAAATACCATGGTTCTTAAAACCTGTTTGGGCTGCAGCCGGACACCGGTGCACTTATGACAACATCCAGCTCAAGTGCAGGGCGCGAAATTCAAAATCTATTTTTTTAAATATTTAACTTTCACACATTAACAAGTCCAATACAGCATTTGAAAGATAAACATCTTGTCAATCCAGCCAACATGTCCGATTTTTTAAATGTTTTACAGAGAAAACACCACGTATATTTATGTTAGCTCACCACCGAATAAAAAAGAGGACAGACATTTTTCACAGCACAAGTAGGATGCAAGTAGCATGCACAAAGCCAACCTAACTAACCTAGAACCAACCTAAATAACCTAGAAAAAACTACCTCAGATGACAGTCCTATAACATGTTACACAATAAATCTGTTTTGTTCAAAAAATTTGCATATTTTAGCTATAAATCAGTTTTACATTACTGTTACCATCATAGCTACAGTCAGAAATCGCACGGGAGTAGCCAGAGAAAATACAGACACCAACGTCAACTACTAATTACACATCATAAAACATTTCAGAAAAATATATGGTGGATAGCTAATGAAATACAAAGATCTTGTGAATAGAGCCAATATTTCCGATTTTTGAAGTGTTTTACAGCGAAAACACAATATATCGTTATATTAGCTTACTACATTAGCTAGCACACAGCAGCATTGATTCTAGTCAAACGGTAGCATAGCACAGTTCGACAGATATATGAAAAAGCATCCCAAATTGGGTCCTTATCTTTGTTGATCTTCCATCAGAATGTTCTCCAAGGGGTCCTTTGTTCAGAAACGTCTTTATTTCGATCCAGAACAAACGATTTCCCTCTTGAATTAGCAAGCACGCTGGCAGTGCGACGCTAACCTCTCCATCTTGACAAAATTCTTGCGTCGCATCACGTTTAATGTCCAGAATAAATTTCAATAATATAATTAAACTATATTGAAAAAACATACTTTAGGATGATATTGTGACATGTGCCAAATAAAATCGAGGCCGGAGATCATATTCACCTTTAACGAGCGTTTTCCAGGAGCCGAGTCCAGGTTCTACTTCGCGCCCAGAAAAAAAAAAAAAGTGCGCAAGTCTCACTCCAAGAGGTTGTGTTCAATCCCAGGACGAGATATTCAAGTCCTTTCTGCTCTCACTTCCGCATGACACCCAGGGGAAGGCGTATGACTTGTTTCTACAGTCCTAAGTGACATGCCCTTTTATAGACAAGGTCTTGAAGAGAGACATCGATTTTGGAAATCTCACTTCCGGATAGGAAATGGGCTGTAAAAATAGTTTTGTTCCACTTAGAGAAATAATTCAAACGTTTTTAGAAACTAGAGACTGTTTTCCTTCCAATAGTAGTAATACTATGCATATTGTAAGAGCAAAAATTGATTAAGAGGCCGTTTGAAAATGGGCACATATTTTCCAGTTTTTCAATACGCCCCCTGCAGCCATAAGAAGTTAAGGAGGGAGGCAAAAGGCAACAGTCTGGTTTCAGTCACTGATAAGGTAGGACAGCCGTGGATTAGGGAGGAGTGAGGAATTTGTCCCGAAGTCAGGTCGGGTGAAGTGAGAAGTCCTATTACACACATATACTTCCATTCCCATTAAGGTTCTAGCATGAGGCAGAGCCGTGACTACACCAGTGAGAGGAACCAATTGAGTTCCTGACTAGCAGCAGAGATGTATTGGCTGTCTAGATGTGCAAAGAGTTGACTCCTTCTAGTAGGAGGGTATAAATATATGTGCTTGTGTAATCATGTTTTTGTCTTGGCGGCTGTTTGACCCAGTGGGCGAATAAAATTGGTATGAGCTTTTTACTAGTCGTCTGTTTGTTTAGAACCTAACATCAGTAAGATAACACTAACACATGAAAGAAACCACTGTTCAAAAGTGAATTGTAGCATTCTGGGAACATATGAAAACCATTCTAAGAACATTGGGGGAGTTTTTTGTGCACCCTGAATCAAACATTTTAAGAATGTCATCACAAGTAGACTGATTTTGTGTTTTGGGAAACTATCTCTTGTAAAATCCCTACAATGTTCACACAACCTAATGAAATGTGTTTTTTGCACACTAAAATAACATGGTATAGTCATCTGCACAACTGGAGAGTTTTGGTGTTTTGGGAACATATCTTTTGTGATATCCCCACAATGTTCCCACAACCTAATGAAACTTTCTGAGAACCTTTAAAGAACAGACGTAACGTTTTCTGGGAACGTTCTTGCAACGTCAGGCGAATGTTTATACAAACATTATATAATGATCAGCACAACTGGACAGTTTTTGTGTCATGAGAACATTTGCTACAACCTCACCGATGTTCTGAGAACTTACACAGAACCAGTTTTGGTTTGCTGGGATCAAGATTAGGGGTTCTGTGCCTTGCCTGGCTCAAACTGATCCCCAAAACATACTGATCGACAGTGTTGTGGCTGCTGACTGACTGATACTCACAAGAAGAGTGGCTGCTCGGGAAACTCTTGCGTCCCTCTGACACCAGGTATGGTTCTCCGGTGCACAGCATCTTAACGTTCACCTGTCCATCTGGGAAACAGCGCTGGAAGTAGTCTGGCCTGGGTCTGCAGAGAAAAGGAAGAAAACATTTCAATCAATCACTAAAGTTATGCCACCTAAAGTTTACTTTAAGTACATGTCAAGGCATTTAGTTAATTATTTAAATCACAACCGAACGTGATTGGGAGTCCCATAGGCAGTCAATGTAAAGAAGAATTTGTTCTTAACTGACTTGCCTAGTTAAATAACGGTTAAATAAAAATTAAATAAATGAAAATAAGTGCCACACCGCATAACTGAATGGTGAATGCCAATTTTATTAAGGTACTCATTGATATATAATTCAACCTTCCCCAAACAGTTTTTGAGTCTAGTTGGTGTACTGCAATGATGTATTTACCTGCCAACGATCAACTTGATAGTGTTTGTGAAGACTCCATTCAAGGCTAAGGCCAGTGAGACAGCTGCAGGACAGAGAAAGAACCAGAGACAGAAACAGGTAAAACACAACACAGCAAAATGACTGAGCAACCGGGGGTGACACAGCACTTACAACCTCAACAATACACCTGAGTCAGAGGGCAAGCATGTATCTATTACAGATGAATGATAATCTATGGGGAGTAAGTTGCGTGCCAAGATTTGAGCTCCATTGTGCTGTTTTCTTTGCCACTCTGGTAGAGATTCTGGATCTGTGCCAGTTATTCTGCATTTGATGTAGTAATAAAACAGAACATTAAAGGGATGTATTTTTTTTATACCTTTATTTAACTAGGCAAGTCAGTTAAAACTTCTTTGGGGTAGGGGGCAGTATTTTCACGTCCGGATGAAAAGCATGCCCAGAGTAAACGGCCTGCTACAAAGCCATAAAAGCTAGAATATGCATATTATTAGTGGATTTGGATAGAAAACATTCCGAAGTTTCTAAAACAATTTGAATGATGTCTGTGAGTATAACAGAACTCATATGGCGGGCAAAAGCCTGAGAAGAAATCCAACCAGGAAGTGAGGAATCTGAGGTTGGTCGATTTTTAACTCAGCTCCTATTGAAGACACAGTGGGATATTGGTAATGTTGCACTTCTTAAGGCTTCCACTAGATGTCAACCGTCTTTAGAACCTTGTCTGATGCTTCTACTGTGAAGTGGGGGTGAATGAGAGGGGAATGAGTCAGAGGTCTGCCAGCAGCCACAAGCTGACCATGCGCGTTCACATGAGAGTTCGCTCCCGTTCCATTTGCTTTTCTGAAGACAAAGGAATTCTCCAGTTGGAACATTATTGATGAATTATGTTAAAAACATCCTAAAAATTGATTCAATACTTAGTTTGTCATGTTTTTACGGACTGTAATATAACTTTAACTTTTCTGCCGTACTTTCCGCTGGACTTGCCCGCGCGCCGTGAGTTTGGAAAGTGTACTGAACGCTAGAACAACAAGGAGGAATTTGGACATAAAGGATGGACATTATCGAACAAAACAAACATTTATTGTTGAACTGGGATTCCTGGGAGTGCATTTTTATGAAGATCATCAAAGGTAAGTGAATTTTTATAATGTTATTTCTGACATGTTGACTGCACAATATGGCGGATATATTTGTGTCTTGATTGGGCTCTGAGCGCCGACTCAGATTATTGCATGGTTTGCTTTTTCCGTAAAGCTTTTTTGAAATCTGACATGCTGTCACGACTTCCGCCGAAGTCGTTGCCTCTCCTTGTCCGGGCGGTGTTCGGCGGTCGACTTCACCGGTCTTCTAGCCATCATCGATCCATTTTTCATTTTCCATTGGTTTTGTCTTGTCTTCCCACACACCTGTTGTCAATCCCATTTATTACCTGTTGTGTATTTAACCTTCTGTTTCCCTTCATGTGTTTGTCAGAGATTGTTCGTTGTCAAGTGTTGTGCTGTTTGTGTATAGGTGTGCGATGGGTCTTCGTACCCAGATTTTGTATGATATTTTTCCGTGAGTGTTATGGAGCTAATTACTGGGACTTTTATTAAAGTACTCCATGCTACACTCTATTTTGACTCTCCTGCGCCTGACTTCCTCTGCCACTTATACACGCCGCTGTGACAGAATCTCTGACCAATATATATGAAGTCAGCAGGAGAGGACACGACGGCCATGGAGGTGGAAAAGCGCGTTATGGAACAAGCTAAGGAGATTGACTGTTTGAGCGCCATCATGGATCGTATTGTCCAGAATATGGATCGCTTGGAGAGACAGGGAGTTTCTCCAGCGCCTCCACTGCCACAACTGGGATTTACCGTTAACGCGTTTTCCCCACCTGAACCTAATAAAATCCGTTTACCCCTACCCACGGGTTACAACGGAGATACTGCTGGCTGCCAGGGTTTCCTCCTTAAACTGAACTTATATCTGGCCACGGTCTCCCCAGTACCATCCGACCGGGAGAAGAGTTCCGCCCTCGTCTCATGCCTCACCGGGAGAGCCCGGGAGTGGGCCAGCGCTGTGTGTAGAGAGGAGAATGCGGCGTTGGACCATTTTGAGGAGTTCACCCGTTATTTCAGGAGAGTATTCGACCATCCTCCCGAAGGAAAAACGGCGGGTGAGCTTCTCTATCATCTGAGGCAGGGGACGAGGAGTGCCCAGGAGTTTGCTTTGGAGTTTAGGACCTTGGCTGCCGGCGCTGGATGGAGCGACAGGGCCCTGATCGACCATTACCATTGTAGCCTACGTGAGGACGTCCGTCGGGAGCTGGCCTGTAGAGACACCACCCTTAACTTCGACCAGCTGGTGGACATGTCCATCAGGCTGGACAACATGCTGGCTACTCGTGGACGTCTAGATCGGGGTCTGGTTGTTCCATCCTCCCGCACCCTCTCTCCCGAACCAATGGAATTGGGAGGGACGGTGCGTCGGGAGACCGGAGGGGGTACCCGCTCGAGCACCATCTATGATCGCAGAGATCACACTGCTGATCGGTGTCGGGTTGGTTCCTCTGGGAATAGAGAAGGCAGGCAGGGCACTCTGGCATCACCCCAGGTGAGTAGGCACCATACTCATCCAGAGCCCGCTGTTGCACTTATGTTTGTCTCTGTCACCTTTCCGGATTTTTCCCTGCATTCCCAGTATAAGGCGCTAGTAGATTCAGGCGCGGCTGGGAATTTCATTAATAAAAATTTTGCTCATAGTTTAGGGATTCCTGTTGTTTCTGTTGATATGCCTTTCCCTATTCATGCTTTAGATAGTCGACCAATAGGGTCAGGGTTTATCAGGGAGGTCACCGCACCTTTGTCTATGATAACGCAGGGAGGTCACAAGGAAAAGATTAGTCTTTTTCTTATTGATTCCCCTGCGTATTCTGTGGTGTTAGGCCTACCCTGGTTAACTACTCATAATCCCACTGTTTCTTGGCCACAGAGGGCTCTCACGGGGTGGTCGCGAGAGTGCTCAGGTAGGTGTGTAGGGGTTTCCGTTGGTGCTACTACGGTGGAAAGTCCAGACCAGGTTTCCACCGTGCGCATTCCCCCAGAATATGCCGATTTGGCACTCGCCTTCTGTAAAAAGAAGGTGACTCAATTACCACCCCATCGACAGGGGGATTGTGCGATAGATCTCCTGGTAGACGCTGCATATCCCAGGAGTCATGTGTATCCTCTGTCGCAAGCGGAGACAGTGGCTATGAATAATTATATCTCTGAATCCCTGCGTCAGGGGTTCATTCAGCCATCCATTTCACCCGCCTCTTCGAGTTTCTTTTTTGTGAAGAAGAAGGATGGCGGTTTACGCCCGTGCATTGATTATCGAGACCTTAATAAAATCACGGTAAAATATAGTTACCCGCTACCTTTGATTAATACAGTAATGGAGTCAATGCGCGGGGCCCGCTTCTTCACAAAATTGGATCTCAGGAGTGCGTACAATCTGGTGCGTATTAGGAAGGGTGATGAGTGGAAGACGGCATTTAGCACCACCTCAGGTCATTATGAGTACCTGGTCATGCCATATGGGTTGATGAATGCTCCATCAGTCTTCCAATCGTTTGTAGATGAGATCTTCAGGGACCTGAATGGGCAGGGTGTAGTGGTGTATATCGATGATATTTTGATATACTCTGCTACACGCGCTGAGCATGTGTCCTTGGTGCGCAGGGTGCTTGGTCGCCTGTTGGAGCATGATTTATATGTCAAGGCTGAGAAATGCTTGTTCTTCCAACAATCCATCTCCTTCCTAGGGCATCAGATTTCCACTTCAGGAGTGGAAATGGAGAGCGACCGCATTACAGCCGTGCGTAATTGGCCGACTCCAACCACGGTAAAGGAGGTGCAGCGTTTTTTAGGGTTTGCCAATTACTACCGGAGATTTATCCGGGGTTTTGGTCAGGTTGCAGCTCCCATTACCTCACTGCTAAAGGGGGGACCGGTGCGCTTGCAGTGGTCGGTCGAGGCGAATAGGGCTTTTGGTAAACTGAAGGCTCTGTTTACCTCGGCGCCTGTGTTGGCTCATCCGGATCCCTCTTTGCCATTCATAGTAGAGGTGGACGCATCCGAAGCTGGGATAGGAGCAGTGCTCTCTCAGCGTTCGGGTGTGCCACCGAAGCTTCGCCCCTGTGCTTTTTTCTCGAAGAAGCTCAGCCCGGCGGAGCGTAAGTATGATGTGGGGGACCGAGAGCTGTTAGCTGTCGTAAAAGCCTTGAAGGTGTGGAGGCATTGGCTTGAGGGGGCTAATCACCCTTTTCTCATCTGGACTGATCACCGCAATCTGGAGTACATCCGGCAGGCGAAGAGACTAAATCCTCGCCAGGCAAGGTGGGCCATGTTTTTCACTCGTTTTGTGTTTACGCTTACTTACAGACCAGGCTCCCAGAACGTCAAGGCAGACGCATTGTCTCGGCTGTATGACACAGAGGAGCGACCCATGGATCCCACTCCCATACTCCCAGAGTCGTGTTTGGTGGCGCCAGTAGTGTGGGAGCTGGACGCGGACATTGAGCGGGCGTCACGTGCAGAGCCCTCTCCTCCTGAGTGTCCAGCTGGTCGTCTGTACGTTCCGTCTGCTGTCCGTGACCGATTGATCTATTGGGCTCACACATCACCCTCCTCTGGTCATCCTGGGATAGGTCGGACGATGCGCTGTCTTGATGGGAGGTACTGGTGGCCCACTTTAGCTAAGGACGTGAGGATTTATGTTTCCTCCTGTTCGGTGTGCGCCCAGTGCAAGGCTCCTAGACACCTGCCTAGAGGTAAGCTTTTACCTTTACCCGTTCCTCAACGGCCGTGGTCGCACCTGTCAGTGGATTTTGTGACTGATCTTCCACCTTCACAGGGTTACACCACGATCCTGGTCGTTGTGGATCGGTTCTCTAAGTCCTGTCGTCTTATCCTTTTGCCCGGTCTCCCTACGGCCTTACAAACTGCGGAGGCTCTGTTTACACATGTTTTCCGGCATTATGGGGTGCCTGAGGATATAGTGTCTGATCGGGGTTCCCAGTTCACGTCAAGGGTCTGGAAGGCGTTCATGGAACGTCTGGGGATCTCGGTTAGTCTTACCTCAGGTTTTCACCCCGAGAGTAATGGGCAGGTGAAGAGAGTTAACCAGGATATGGGCAGGTTTCTGCGGTCCTATTGCCAGGACCGGCCAGGGGAGTGGGCGAAGTTCGTGCCCTGGGCAGAGATAGCCCAGAACTCGCTACGTCACTCCTCCACTAACCTCACCCCTTTTCAATGTGTATTAGGGTATCAGCCGGTTCTGGCTCCTTGGCATCAGAGTCAGACCGAAGCTCCTGCGGTGGACAATTGGTTTCGGCACGCTGAGGAAACTTGGGAGGCAGCCCACGTCCACCTTCAGCGTGCCATAAGGCGCCAGAAAATTGGCGCAGACCGTCGCCGCAGTGAGGCCCCGGTGTTCGTACCAGGGGACAGGGTCTGGCTCTCGACCCGAAACCTGCCCCTCCGCCTGCTCTGCCGGAAGCTGTGTCCGCGGTTTGTGGGGCCGTTTAAAGTCCTGAGGAGAGTGAACGAGGTATGTTATAGATTACAACTGCCCATTAATTACCGTATTAACCCCTCGTTCCATGTGTCTCTCCTCAGGCCGGTGGTGGCTGGCCCGCTCCAGGAGGCTGAAGTGCGTGAAGTTCCTCCGCCTCCTCTAGACATCGAGGGGGTCCCGGCGTACGCTATTCGATCCATTTTGGATTCGAGACGTCGGGCGAGGGGCCTTCAGTACCTCGTGGACTGGGAGGGGTACGGGCCGGAGGAGAGATGCTGGGTTCCGGTGGAGGACGTTTTAGATCCTTCCATGTTAAAAGAATTCCAACGCCTCCATCCGGATCGCCCTGCACCTCGCCCTCCGGGTCGTCCCCGAGGCCGGTGTCAACGCACTGCTGGAGCCGCGCGTCGGGGGGGGGTACTGTCACGACTTCTGCCGAAGTCGTTGCCTCTCCTTGTCCGGGCGGTGTTCGGCGGTCGACTTCACCGGTCTTCTAGCCATCATCGATCCATTTTTCATTTTCCATTGGTTTTGTCTTGTCTTCCCACACACCTGTTGTCAATCCCATTTATTACCTGTTGTGTATTTAACCCTCTGTTTCCCTTCATGTGTTTGTCAGAGATTGTTCGTTGTCAAGTGTTGTGCTGTTTGTGTATAGGTGTGCGATGGGTCTTCGTACCCAGATTTTGTATGATATTTTTCCGTGAGTGTTATGGAGCTAATTACTGGGACTTTTATTAAAGTACTCCATGCTACACTCTATTTTGACTCTCCTGCGCCTGACTTCCTCTGCCACTTATACACGCCGCTGTGACACATGCCGGTTGCATTAAGGAGAAATGCATCTAAAATTCCATGCATAACAGTTGTATCTTTTAGCAATGTTTATTTTGAGTATTCCTGTAAATTGATGTGGCTCTCTGCAAAACCAAAGGTTGTTTTGGAACTTCTGAACGTAACGCGCCAATGTAAGTCAGATTTTTGGATATAAATATCAACTTTACCGAACAAAACATACATGTATTGTGTAACATGAAGTCCTATGAGTGTCATCTGATGAAGATCATCAAAGGTTAGTGATTAATTGTATCTCTTTCTGCTTTTTGTGACTCCTCACTTTGGCTGTAAAAATGGCTGTGTTATTCTGTGAATAGGCACTCACCTAACATAATCGTTTGGTTTGCTTTCATCGTAAAGCCTTTTTGAAATCGGACACTGTGGCTGGATTTACAACAAGTGTATCTTTAAAATGGTGCAAAATACATGTATGTTTGAGGATATTTTAATTATGGGATTTCTGTTGTTTTGAATTTGGCTCTCTGCAGTTTCACTGGCTGTTGAAGTGGTGGAATGCTACCGTCTCACGTACCCTAGAGAGGTTTAAGAACAAATTCTTATTTTCAATGACAGCCTAGGAACAGGGGGTTATCTGCCTTATTCAGGGGCAGAATGACGGAGTTTTAATGTGTCTGCTCAGGGATTCAATCTTGCAACCTTCCAGTTACTAGTCCAACACTCTAACCACTAGGCTACCTGCCGCCCCAGGATTCTGGGGCCTGGAGATAGCAGAGGTGACTGGAAGGATAGCAATCTACTGTAGAAATTACAGCTGAAGTCGGAAGTTTACGTAGATTTAGGTTGGATTCATTAAAACTCGTTTTTCAACCACTCCACAAATTTCTTTTAACAAACTATAGTTTTGGCAAGTCGGTTAGGACATCTACTTTGTGCATGACACAAGTAATTTTTCCAACAATTGTTTATAGACAGATTATTTCACTTATAATTCACTGTATCACAATTCCAGTGGGTCAGAAATGTACATACACTAAGTTGACTGTGCCTTTAAACTGCTTGAAAATTCCAGAAAATTATGTCATGGCTTTAGAAGCTTCTGATAAGCTAATTGACATCATTTGAGTCAATTGGAGGTGTACCTGTGGATGTATTTCAAGGCCTACCTTCAAACTCCGTTCTTCTTGCTTGACATCATGGGAAAATCAAAATAAATCAGCCAAGACCTCAGAAAAAATATTGTAGATTCATCCTTGGGAGCATTTTCCAAACACCTGAAGGTACCACATTCATCTATACAAAATAGTACGCAAGTATAAACATCATGGGACCACGCAGCCGTCATACCGCTCAGGAAGGCGACGTATTCTGTCTCCTAGAGATGAATCTAGTTTGTTGTGAAAAGTGCAAATCAATCCCAGAACAACAGCAAAGGATCTTGAGAAGATGCTGGAGCAAACAGGTACAAAATACTTTTGTACCTGTAAAAAGTAAGGCTTGCAAGCTGAAGAACACCATCCCAACCGTGAAGCACGCGGGTGGCAGCATCATGGTGTGAGCGTGATTTGCTGCAAGAGGGACTGGTGCACTTCATAAAATAGATGACTCATGAGGATGGAAAATGATGTGCATATATTGAAGCAACATCTCAAGACAGCAGTCAGGAAGTTAAAGCTTGGTCGCAAATGGGTCTTCCAAATGGAATTGGATCCCAAGCATACTTCCAAAATTGTGGCAAAATGGCTTAACCTGTTTGGGCTCAAGGGGCAGTATTGAGTAGCCAGATAAAAGGTGCCCATTTCAAAAAGGCCTCGTACTCAATTCTTGCTCGTACAATATGCATATTATTATATATATTAAAATTTGCGCCCTGCACTTTGAGCTGGCTGTTGTCATAAGTGTACCGGCACCGCCCTGCAGCCATAAGAAGTTAAGGACAACAAAGTCAAGGTATTGGAGTGGCCATTTCAAAGCCATGACCTCAATCCTATTGAAAATGTGTTGGCAAACCTGAAAAAGCGTGTTCGAGCAAGGAGGCCAAAATTCACCCAACTTATTGTGGGAAGGTTATGGAAGGCTACCCGAAATGTTTGACCCAAGTTAAACAATTTAAAGGCAATTCTGCCAAATACTAATTGAGTGTATGTAATCTTCTGACCCACTGGGAATGTGATGAATGAAATAAAAGCTGAAATAAATCATTCTCTCCACTATTATTCTGACATTTCACATTCTTAAAATAAAGTGGTGATCCTAACTGACCTAAGACAGGGAATTTTTACTAAGATTAAATGTCAGGAATTGTGAAAAACTGAGTATAAATGTATTTGGTTAACCTCTCTTGGGTAGGAGGCAGTATTTTGACATTCGAATGAAAAGTGTGCCCAAAGTAAACTGCCTGTTACTCAGGCCCAGAAGCTAGGATATGCATATAATTGGTAGATTTGGATAGAAAACACTATAAAGTTTCTAAAACTGTTAAAATAATGTCTGCGAGTATAACAGAACGGATTTGGCTGGCGAAACCCCGAGGACAAACCATCCAGGGGGGAAAAAATTGAGGTCATAGGATTTTCCAATAGATTTATATGTGATACCCTTATTTTTTGGAACCTGGTTGCAGTTCCTATGGCTTCCACTAGATGTCAACAGTCTTTCGAAATTGTTTGATGGTTTTCTTCTGAGAAATGAAGAAGTAGTCCTATTCATTGTAAGTGTCACTTCAGGTGGAGTGGTGTGCGTGATGTGCCCTCAAACTATCATGGTCACCTAATAATCCCCAGTTTACAATTGTCTAATTCATCCCCCTCCTCTCCCCTGTAACTATTCAACAGGTCGTTGCTGCAAATGAGAACGTGTTCTCAGTCAACTTACCTGGTAAAATAACGGTAAATAAATAAATAAATAAATGTGCGTGAACATGTGTGCGTGAACAGGAGCGCTCTCCACGTTCTTTTTATCCGGTATTAGAAACAGTTTATTCCGTCTGAAATTTTATCGATTATTTACGTTTTTTGTGTACCTGAGGTTGGATTAGGAACGTGGTTTGAAATGTTTGTACCAAGTTTACAGGTAAGTTATTAGATACTTTGTAGGCATGTTGGGCGAGTTGAAACCAGTGTATTCAAACGCGCCAAACATTTTTGGGACATAAAGAAGGACATTATCGAACAAAATGACCATTTGTGATGATTCTGGGACATTTTGGAGTGCCAACAGAAGAAGATCTTCAAAGGTAAGGGATTAATTATATCGTTATTTCTGACTTTTGTGTCGCACCTGCCTGGTTGAAAAATTATTTTCATGTGTTTGTATGCGGGGCGCTGTCCTCAGATAATCGCATGGTGTACGAAAGCCTTTTTGAAATCTGCTGGATTAACAAGAAGTTAAGCTTTATATTGATGTAAATCACATATATTTTCAAGATGTTAAATATTTAAATTTTGTCTTTTTTAGTCTCACGCTCTGCAATTTCCCTGGATGTTGGCCAGGTGGGATGCTACCTGGCCAACATTTACTGATTTCTTACTGTAACAAGAAAGCAGAGCCCTTGAGTTCATAAAGTAAGATCCGCACATGAACTTTGAAATGTGTATGTTATTTATTTAGCAGGGACAGTACACAATAATCAAAAACTTGGATCAAATACTCAGGTTAAATAGTGCCAGATTGATTTAAACAGCAAATTTTTATCCGTAGTCCTTGAGACACTCCCATGTTGCTGCAAAATGTATTTATTTTCAAATTTGTGTCATGGTGTGTACAATCCAATTTATTCTCTAAATTGGATTCAACTGAGACTGAATAGTAAAATAAGGAGAAATTACCAAATTAGGAGTTGTCCCTGAAACGTTCTCTTTAGCTAATTATACCCTGCAAACATCTATCAAAAGCAGACAATAGGGTGGACTAAGTAAAAAACAATTCACTAGTTTGCGGAGGTGCAGTAGAAGGATTGAACCAAAAGAACACCCTTACACTTCATTAGTTGTTTTCTGTTGCTTAAAACATACACTTAATTATGCAGGAGCTAATCAGAGTATCACAGTTCTGTAGCTCTGGCTTGGAAATGTTACAGTTTCTGTGTTTTTTGATTGTTTTTCCTTAGGTTACTGCTGGAGGGCTTGCCCTGTATTATAGTTTCCAGGTTACCCTGATTATTTCTTATTGGATTCACGTGTGTTTAATTACCTTTTCTGGTGCAGCAGGTGGCCTAGTGGTTAGAGCATTGGGCCAGTAACCAAAAGATTGCTAGATTGAATCTCTGAGCTGACAATGTAAAAATCTGTTGTTCTGTCCCTGAACAAGGCAGATAACCCACTGTTCCTAGGCCGTCATTGTAAATAAGAATTTGTTTTTAACTGACTTGCCTAGTTAAATAAAGGTTAAATAAAAAATAAATAGAAAATAATAGAAATATGACCATGGTCATAAAACAATTCCTCCATAATCTTAAATGGCACCGACCACCAATGGTTTCCATCTACAGTTTTTGTGCAAATAAATTGCGTCAAAAAACAGAACACTCAAAACATGAGCACAATGGCAGCTCTTCCTTTAAAGAACTCCAGGCCTCAAGAGGGCAGATATCCCAAAACACGGGTGGAACAAAAAAATTGAGCCAGGATTTCTGGAGGGACTACTTTTACATGCGCACCTGGCAGATAAGCATGGGTATAAAATGTTTGGGCTTAGCTTTGCTTGGGTCCTCAACATACAAACAGCTCATTGTTCAACCCTAAAGACGCAACTGGTATGTAATGTTTGGAATTATTTATTATGTTGCATCCAGTGCTTAGCACAATTTACATGTTTAACTCTGGTAGGAGTGGTGACTTCTTTTGTTGTGGATATTTTCTGACTGCAGAAGTAATTGCTTGAAGTGCTAGATTAAAATGTTTAAACGTTGACTTTATTCAAAGCCATGCTTTGTTGCTTTGTCATGCATTGTTTATTGTGTAAAATAATGCATGTTTATTCTCTGTTTAAGGTTATCAACCTATTCCTATTCCTTATTCCTCTGTCAGTCAACTACTCTATTCAACAAATAAACTGTTTCAACATATTCAACAAATGGCATCAAAACCATAAAACACTGGAAAGGAATTGAGTTGTCCCTTTGCATCCTTCACGTGTTGAGCAAGCCGTTTTCAAGTTTGGGCAGAGTTTAAATAATTATAACACCTAGACAACTTGACAATACCGTATAAAAAAAAAAGATGGAAACAGGAATTTTCGGTCCAATTTTGTATATGCCAACAGATAATTTGTTCATTTGACATGGTTGGATCTTTTTGTGTCAATAAAATGAAAATGCCATTATGTGCAAATATTGATATAATAACCATCAGTCACGCTGAGATATGGAGTGTGGTCCTCCCACTACTATTCAGGAAACCATGCAGTTTATTAGGCTACAAATGAATTCAGTTAGAACTTCACAGGGTGGTGACTGTGCACGGTGATAATCTTGATTCTCCTTTCCAATAAATATTGAGGGCCTTATTCTGGTGACATCATGAGCGCTGCTTTACTGCCGTTTGACAAATAAAAATATTCTCGCTCCTATCCACAAAAATCTCATTTTGACTACCCTACCCGCACAGCCTATCAGCACTGTATCTGTGAGCTGTTGGCTAGAGCGCACATACCAAGAGCACAGTAGGCAGTATGCTTTTTAACCTTTTCATGTGTGAGTTACAAATATCTCTAATGGTCCCCCCCAGCATGAGTTTTTTATGAGTGTGATGTCAGAATGTCCTCACTTTTCCAAAATGGTATTGTTACGCAACAGGACAGTTAACCCACATTGCCCTCAAACCAAGGCACGCTGCCTGTTAATTATCGATAGGCTGTGTTTCAACTTGTCAATTTCTATTTGTTTTCAAAGAACAGTTTTATTTTCAAATATTTTTTTTTTTAAATGAGGTGTTCCGCCTCATTAATTCACGTAGAAGTAGCCCATTTCACTGCGGCGGACAATTTACCTTTGAGGCATGCTATTATGTAGGGAGAAGATTAGCTTGATGAGCCGGACAAATGTCTTTCTTTGATGTGAGCCCAAGATCTTCCCCAGTGTTTCCCCAGGTCAAGTATGCAGATATCTCCAGTCAGAACAGAACCTGCCCAAACTTTCCCCCCCTGCCTTTTATTCCAACAGGTGCTGGGTTGCCTTCATTGTTGTTTTCCATACTAATAATTACTTTAATGATTAATTATGTGTGCGTTCCTATCTAAGTGGCCCAATACATTATCGTAATAGTTTCTGTGTTATGTTGTTTCTACTGTAGCACACCATATGTACTGTAGCTATATGTTGTACATCATGCATTCTGTGTGCAATCCTTTATAACCAGCTATGTGTGGAGCCATGTTTGTTGAAATCATACAATGTATTCCGGGTGTCACGTAAACATCTGTCAGAACAAAGATATCAAAACAAAAAAAGGTGAAGGGATTGTTCACTCGTCTTTCGTGTAAACTTCCGGAATTGAATGATGCATCTTATCTTTGGTTGATGTGGAAAATTAACATAGCGGCACACACAAACTCTACATTTAACACTTAAGTCATTTAGCAGACGCTCTTATCCAGAGCGACTTACAAGTACATACATTCATACTTTTTTTTGTACTGGTCCCCCGTGGGAATCGAACCCACAACCCTGGCATTGCAAGCGCCATGCTCTACCAACTGAGCCACACGGGACCCTCTCCCCACCATGGGATTACTTTAGACTTTTAGAAAGTGTTTCACAAAATTATTTTGATCGCTATGTCCCGTGTGGCTCAGTTGGTAGAGCATGGCGCTTGCAACGCCAGGGTTGTGGGTTAATTTCTCACGGGGGGACCAGGATAAATATGTATGAACTTTCCAATTTGTAAGTCGCTCTGGATAAGAGCGTCTGCTAAATGACTTAAATGTAATGTAAAATGCTATGTGAGCTCACCCGTAATGTGATGAATTATAAATGGTACCGTAAAACTTAAATTAATAGCATAGGCATGTATTTGCCAAAAACAATGAACACAACAGGCACTTATAAGAAAAAGGCTTATTTTTAAGTCAGGCATCTCTTTCCTTAATGCACACAGCTACTGCTCATTTGCATAGTTAATTGTTTAATTCCAGCATTCCTGCACTAATGTGTTATCGTTTACATACTTTGTCATGTTTCTTTTGTCTTAGTATGTCTCTCTCTATATACCTGTATATGTATACAGTACCAGTCAAAAGTTTGGACACACCTACTCATGAGAGCCAGTTTCGTCATAGCGCTTGATCGTTTTTGCGACTGCACTTGAAGAAACTTCAAGTTCTTGACATTTTACGAATTGACGGACCTTCATATCTTTAAGTAATGATGGACTGTTGTTTCTCTTTGCTTATTTGAGCTGTTCTCACCATAATATGGACTTGGTCTTTTACCAAATAGCGCTATCTTCTGTATACTACCTGTTAATTGAAATGCATTCCAGGAGATTACCTCATGAATCTGTTTGAGAGAATGCCAAGTTTGTGTAAAGCTGTCATCAAGGCAAAGGGTGGCTACTTTGAAGAATCTAAAATATATTTTGATTTATTTAACACTTTTTTGTTTATGTGATTCCATATGTGTTATTTCATAGTTTTGATGTCTTCACTATTATTCTAAAAGGTACAAAATAAAAAAAAATACAGAACCCATTGAGGGGTATTAACTTGTACTGTATATACAGTGGGGCAAAAAAGTATTTAGTCAGCCACCAATTGTGCAAGTTCTCCCACTTAAAGACGAGAGGCCTGTAATTGTCATCATAGGTAGACTTCAACTATGACAGACAAAACGAGAAAAAAAAATCCTGAAAATCACATTGTAGGATTTTTAATTAATTTATTTGCAAATTATGGTGGAAAATAAGTATTTGGTCACCTACAAACAAGCAAGATTTCTGGCTCTCACAGACCTGTAACTTATTCTTTAAGAGGCTCCTCTGTCCTCCACTCGTTACCTCTAATGGCACCTGTTTGAACTTGTTATCAGTATAAAAGACACCTGTACACAACCTCAAACAGTCACACTCCAAACTCCACTATGGCAAAGAGCTGTCAAAGGACACCAGAAACAAAATTGTAGACCTGCACCAGGCTGGGAAGACTGAATCTGCAATAAGTAAGCAGCTTGGTTTGAAGAAATCAATTGTGGGAGCAATTATTAGGAAATGGAAGACATACAAGACCACTGATAATCTCCCTCGATCTGGTGCTCCCCGCAAGATCTCCCCCCCCGTGGGGTCAAAATGATCACAAGAACGGTGAGCAAAAATCCCAGAACCACACGGGGGGACCTAGTGAATGACCTGCAGAGAGCTGAGACCAAAGTAACAAAGTCTACCATCAGTAACACACTACGCCGCCAGGGACTCAAATCCTGCAGTGCCAGACGTGTCCCCCTGCTTAAGCCAGTACATGTCCAGGCCCATCTGAAGTTTGCTAGAGAGCATTTGGATGATCCAGAAGAAGATTGGGAGAATGTCATATGGTCAGATGAAACCAAAATAGAACTTTTTGGTAACTCAACTCGTCGTGTTTGAAGGACAAAGAATGCTGAGTTGCATCCAAAGAACACCATACCTACTGTGAAGCATGGGGGTGGAAACATCATGCTTTGGGGCTGTTTGTCTGCAAAGGGACCAGGACGACTGATCCGTGTAAAGGAAAGAATGAATGGGGCCATGTATCGTGAGATTTTGTGTGAAACCTCCTTCCATCAGCAAGGGCATTGAAGATGAAACGTGGCTGGGTCTTTCAGCATGACAATGATCCCAAACACACCGCCCGGGCAACGAAGGAGTGGCTTCGTAAGAAGCATTTCAAGGTCCTGGAGTGGCCTAGCCAGTCTCCAGATCTCAACCCCATAAATCTTTGGAGGGAGTTGAAAGTACTTATTTTCCACCATAATTTGCAAATAAATTCATTAAAAATCCTACAATGTGATTTTCTGGATTTTTTCCCCTAATTTTGTCTGTCATAGTTGAAGTGTACCTATGATGAAAATTACAGGCCTCATCTTTTAAAGTGGGAGAACTTGCACAATTGGTGGCTGACTAAATACTTTTTTGCCCCACTGTATATATTTAAACAAAATCCTTGACAAAATAACGATTCTCTTCTATGACTGTGCATTTTCGCCAGTTCTTGCTTTCACCACTAGAGAGCAATTGGATGATTTATAGGGGTCTGTACTCCCCCAAGTTGTTGAACTGTTTTTGTTCTTGCCAGTGTCATGACTCTCCTGTGAGGATCCAAAAGATCAGGTTACAGTGGATCAGCTCTACAGCGCTCTCTCTCTCCCGCAGAAGGGAAGAGGGGGTTTTATGACACCTCACTCGATCGTAAATCATAGGCAGCAGATGAACAGGTCACCGCCCAAGAACTTCAACATCAATCAAAGGACACCGGGACAATATATTTCATCCTCTGAACGTTGGTAATGATGAGAAATGGAACATGGGGAATTAACGTCTATTTTGTGATGTCATTAAAATGATCAGAAAGACGTTATAACAGGGAAATTGTAACTTTAAGAGCTTTCACACAGTATATTTCAGATTTACATTTAAATGTTGTAAAACTTTTATATGATAGAAATGTGATTTTAGTATTCTAATGAGAATGTTTTTTCTTGTCTGTGGCACTAACTATGTCACTGTCACACCCTGGCCTCTGTTAAATTGATTTTCTTTATTAGTTTAGTTAGGTCAGGGTGTGACATGGGGGATGTTTGTGTGTTTTTTCTAGTTTAGGGTGTGTTTATTGTTTAGGGGGTTTTGTAGTAGGTATGGGGTAGTGTTCAGTGTAGGTGTTTAGGAAAGTCTATGGTTGCCTGATTTGGTTCTCAATCCGAGACAGCTGTTTATTGTTGTCTCTGATTGGGAGCCATATTTAATGCAGCCATAGGCTTTAGGTGTTTGTGGGTAATTGTCTATGTCAAACGTTAGTAGCTGTGTGTTGTTTGTAGCTTCACGTTTGTGGTTTATTGTTTTTTGTATTAGTTTGTATAGTGTTATTTATGTCTTCATCTCCAATAAAAGAAGATGTATTCATATCTCTCTGCGTTTTGGTCCGATCCATGCTCCTCCTCAGACGAGGAGGAGAACGAACGTGACAGTCACGCCCCGAATAAGGTCAGAGTTTGTGTCAACATGATGGAACCGCCTTCCAAGGCCATAGTTCTTAAAAGGACTTGTTGAGAATTTAAATACACACCAGAGAATGTGAGGATGTGGTTCACATGTTGAAATGGTTTTAACTACAATACCAGAAAATGGTAAGACCCTCTGAAACTCTCGACGAGTGAAGAAGGTGAAGACTAGACCAAAACCTACACCGTCTGCAGCTCTGCATGCAAAGTACTGTAGTCTAGGACAATTGACCAAGACTGGAGGGAAGAACAAATCCCTCTCACCACAGTGTGGTATATCTGATGTATCCATTCTAAGAACACTCCAGAACAAAAGAAGCTTACAGCTACATTGTGACCTGTGGTGGACAACCAGAGACTTGCATCGAACTACTTCTCATAAAGAGACCGAGTGGTTTCAACAGAGAGACGACAGAGAAAGACTTCTACGTGTAAATATGTTGCATTTCTAATCCGAATGAGCGGTTGGTAGGGTGATAAATATTAATATTTACGGTGAGCATAGTTTCCAAATGTATCTATGAGAAGTCCGCTCCCTTTGTCTCTCCCGCTCTATCTTTCCTCACCCCCTTTCCATTGGCTAACAAGCCATCATATCTGGTTAGTCCACTAGGGACTTTTCAATGCATTATGTTAGTAATCAATAACCTATGTATACCGTGTGTGTGTTTATGTATTTCTGTGTGATTATGTTGTTAGTTAGTAAATAAATAATTAAGCCAATTTGTGTATCGATGATTCACCAATTAGGTTAGGGTTTGTGCAGATTTACGAAGTCAACAACGTTCAGAATGAGACAGATATGAGGAAATGATTGATTGATGACTGGTATGATATCTATATATTCTTGAGATAATTCGGGAAATGGTAACTCATTAAAGTAACTTTTCCGTGGTGCCCCAAATTCCTGATGAGTTAATTGTTACTGACATTTACTCCTGATTATTATTTGACCATGCTGGTCATTTATGAACATTTGAACATCTTGGCCATGTTCTGTTATAATCTCCACCCGGCACAGCCAGAAGAGGACTGGCCACCCCTCATAGCCTGGTTCCTCTCTAGGTTTCTTCCTAGGTTTTACCTTTCTAGGGAGTTTTTCCTAGCCGCCGTGCTTCTACATCTGCATTGCTTGCTGTTTGGGGTTTTAGGCTGTGTTTCTGTACAGCACTTCGAGATATTAGCTGATGTACGAAGGGCTATATAAAATTAACTTGATTTGATTTACGTGATTAATTTAATCAAGTAATAACTAAGTGTAGTAGGTAATTATTCAATGAATAGCAGTCATCACATTAAAGATAGTCACGTCATGACACCAGTTAGCTAGCCGTTTTCAGTTCTCAGCTGCCAATGCCTAGCAGTTTCTGACTGGCGATTAAAAACGGATAGTTGCCATACATTTTTTTGAGTCATTACTGAATTATTTAATGTAGCAAATAAAACATTAAACCTTCTAAACAATTCAGAGTAATTCATGGTAAACTCATAAACAATCCATTTAGACCGTTGTTTATTTTAAACAGGAGTTTATTTGCTGAAATATGTGCCGTTGCCCAGCTATTAAAGGGACAGCTATTTGAGACTTTTCCAGTAATTGCTACTAGCTAATTCATATTATGATTTCTGTCAGCTGAGAGTTAGCTAACTATGACTCCTTGTGGGAGCTCACTATTTCCTCAGTTAGCACTAGGACTAAAGTAGCCTATAGTTTCTAATTTGAATGAGAATTGTGTTATGCTGTTGCGCCTTCTGTGAATTTCTGAACATTGCATCCAAAACTAAACTGGTCACGTTGAGGACATAACAATGTGTTTGTCTCGTGGCCAGCCAAGAGTTACTGTTGGTCAGTTATTTTCTTCTAATTTATGCAAAAGTGAATAGTTCGTAGTTTTCAAGAATTTGAAGTTAGGATAGCCTGAACATGTGAATGTTGATCTGGTGTCTCTTGCTTAAACGGTTCAATAACTACTGTTGGTGAGTTATTTTATGCAAATGTGAGCAAATATATATTTTTGTTGATAAAAATGTTTAAGAATTGGAAATTAGGATAGCCTGAACATTTTCCGTGTGAGTTCCAAATATCTCTAATGGTCGCCCCAGCGGGAGTTTTTTTAATGCGCGTGATGTCAGAATCCACTCAATGTTCCAAAATGTGATCATTACACAACAGGAAAGTAAACCCTCGCTGCCCTCAAACCAAGACACACGTTGCCTGCTAATTATCTATGGGCTATATTTCAACGTGTCAATATTAAATTATTTTCTAACAAGTTACCTTTTCTAACAACAGTTTGTATTGAGGTGTATTATGCCTCCTCATTAATTGGCCAAAGAGCAGGAGCATTTTGAACAGCTACCTCTGTATTCCTATGGTTCTCATTCAACCTCATGTTACTTTATGCAAATGTGAATGCAAATACAGTGAGCTCCGTTGAAACGTTCAGTCTGACCCTACTTAGATTGGTCGTAGAAAGATTTTTGATACTATATATACTTTTTTAACTACAGTGAGCTCCAAACGTATTGGGACAGTGACACATTTTTTGTTGTTTTGGCTCTGTACTCCTAAATACACTTTATCTAGTCCCAGGCCTGTATCCTAATCTGACTTTGAATGTGTCCGGATAAAAATATTGGGTAACACTTTACCTTAAGTGTACATTCATTCATATGTAACTAAATAGTAATAAATGTATTATAACAAAGTATTTACATGTAATTACTATGTAAAAAGTATGTAATTACACTGTAATATGAGTCTAGCTATATAGGTTATTACACAAGGGGAACAAGGATATGTAATTACAAATCAGCTTGTGTGAGGTTATTCCACATGTGTAATTGCTCATGCTTTATGTATATGTAATTACAAGGTGTCTTGTTCCAAATGTAACTAACTGGTTCTGTAATTACACTTTTGCAGTCTCCTGTGTAGGTCAAAGTTAACAATTTGTCCTATTATGTAACCTTGTTACATGTAACTACATAAGTCACTACCACCAAAATAAGCTTCAGTTATCTTATTGCCACATTATTTGGCTTACAGGATGTACTGAATTAAAATGTAAGAGCAAAGTATTTATAATAGTTTTGCAAGTAACTATAATGTACCAACCCAGGAGCAAGTCACTTAATGTAAAGGGAAACACATAACGGTATAACCTTTGTAAATTCTATGTCCCTACCTTTGAAAAGGGATTTAAGGGTTTATTGTTTATTTGGGTTTATTATATTTAAGTGAGATGTTGTTCAAAATAATATAATGTATAATGGAAATATATTTACTTAAAAGCAAGCAGTTTCAAGTACAGTAAAACATAGTGATGATGTCGCTCTTGCTGCTGGTGAGTCTCTGATCCACCTCTACGCAGACGACACTATTCTGTATACTTCTGGCCCTTCTTTTGACACTGTGTTAACAACCCTCCAGGCGAGCTTCAATTCCATACAACTCTCCTTCCGTGGCCTCCAATTGCTCTTAAATACAAGTAAAACTAAATGCATGCTCCTCAACCGATCGCTGCCTGCACCTCCCCGCCTGTCCAGCATCACTACTCTGGACGGCTCTGACTTAGAATATGTGGACAACTACAAATACCTAGGTGCCTGGTTAGACTGTAAACTCTCCTTCCAGACTCACATCAAGCATCTCCAATCCAAAGTTAAATCTAGAATCGGCTTCCTATTCCGCAACAAAGCATCCTTCACTCATGCTGCCAAACATACCCTTGTAAAACTGACCATCCTACCAATCCTCGACTTCGGTGATGTCATTTACAAAATAGCCTCCAAAACCCTACTCAATAAATTGGATGCAGTCTATCACAGTGCCATCCGTTTTGTCACCAAAGCCCCATATACTACCCACCACTGCGACCTGTACGCTCTCGTTGGCTGGCCCTCGCTTCACACTCGTCGCCAAACCCACTGGCTCCAGGTCATCTACAAGACCCTGCTAGGTAAAGTCCCCCCTTATCTCAGCTCGCTGGTCACCATAGCAACGCCCACCCATAGCACGCGCTCCAGCAGGTATATCTCTCTGGTCACCCCCAAAACCAATTCTTCCTTTGGCCGCCTCTCCTTCCAGTTCTCTGCTGCCAATGACTGGAACGAACTACAAAAATCTCTGAAACTGGAAACACTTATCTCCCTCACTAGCTTTAAGCACCAGCTGTCAGAGCAGCTCATAGATTACTGCACCTGTACATAGCCCATCTATAATTTAGCCCAAACAACTACCTCTTTACCTACTGTATTTATTTATTTTGCTCCTTTGCACCCCATTATTTCTATCTCTACTTTGCACCTTCTTCCACTGCAAACCAACCATTCCAGTGTTATTTTTTTTACTTGCTATATTGTATTTACTTCGCCACCATGGCCTTTTTATATTTTTATTTATTTATTTATATATATTTTGTTTGCCTTCACCTCCCTTATCTCACCTCACTTGCTCATATTGTATATAGACTTATTTTCACTGTATTATTGACTGTATGTTTGTTTTACTCCATGTGTAACTATGTGTTGTTGTATGTGTCGAACTGCTTTGCTTTATCTTGGCCAGGTCGCAATTGTAAATGAGAACGTGTTCTCAATTTGCCTACCTGGTTAAATAAAGGTGAAATAAATAAAAAAAATAGTAGAGTAAACCTTTTTATTACAATAATTGGGAAAATACACTTCAATGTAGAATAACTGTTGTTACAGCACTTGTAAGTGTAATTACAATGTAGTTTCAAGGCAATTACATATTTCATAGGATATATCAAAATCTATATGTCAGTTATGTGTCAGTTATTAGAATGTCATTATAAATAAATAAATGATATATATTTTTTATACACCTTTTTTCTCCCCAATTTCATGGTTTCCAATTGGTAGGAGTTACAGTCTTGTCTCATCACTGCAACTCCTGTACGGACTCGGGAGAGGCAAAGGTCGAGAGCCACGCGTCCTCCGAAACACAACACAACCAAGCCGCACTGCTTCTTGACATAATGCACATCCAACCTAGAAGCCAGCCACACCAATGTGTCGGAGGAAACACTGTACACCTGGTCAGCGTGCACTGTGCTCAGCCCACCACAGGAGTCGCTAGTGCGCGATGAGACAAGGACATTCCTGCCAGCCCAATCCTCCCTAACCCGGACGACGCTGGGCCATTGTGCGCCGCCCCATGGGCCTCCCGGTCTGGGCTCGAACCCAGAACCTCTGGTGGCACAGTAATTGCGATGCAGTGCCTTAGACCACTGCGCCACCCATAAATAAAAGTATTCTAATTACAATGTTTCTACACAGGAACAAGCAACTTAATGTAAGGTGAAACACGTTGTGAATTACTATGGCAGTACTTGTAGTTGTGATAAATGGGAATCCATCTCAATTCAGGAAAAACGTTGTTACAGTACCTTTAAGTGTCGTTAGTTATTGCAATGTAATTACAGTTTGACACATGTTATTACAGGATGCCTCGCCCTGAGTCCTCCCTCCCCTGTACCTTGTTCCACCTGTGTAATAACCTATGGCTCTTAACAATATTACCATGTAATTACACAGTTGCAATTCCAATTAAACAAAAATGTTGTCAATAACTAACACTAAGTAGTTACTATTACTACTCAGGTAATTTGTTAATTTTATACTTTAAGCTATATCAAATGTGCCAAATGGCTTTTGACAAGGGGCTTTTGGGCCCAAAATAATCAGAGGGTAGAGTAACCTTAAATATGGTGTTGGAAAACCAAGTGGTAGTAGTAATATGAATTGCCAGCTGGCTCCACTCGTGTGCAGGTACAGAACAAGCTGTTCAAATGATGTGATAACTCAAAGTTGGGGCTGTGTGAACACTGTGTTTAAATAATAATTTTGTGCTTATTAACTCTGGTCTGTTCTATATTTTGCGGGGTGAGGAGCAAACATCTAAACCATCTGGTTGGTGCATTTTAGCCTTAAAGTGACAACTACCCATGTACGCTATGCCTTAAACTGTCACTCAAAAAGCAAGGTTCAACACTGAAATATCCACAACAGTAACAACAAAGGCCCCTTACAGAATTTCCCAAAAGGACACATTTAAAGGTAAAGGTACAATTTTCACTGTCCCTCATATGTTTCTGCTTCATCTGGATCTTGTTTCAGAACTCTACCCATAATGCACTCTTTTTATGACAGGACGGTAACCCAGGCAAAGAAAGAACAAGACTAACTCATGCTAGCTCAAAGTTGACCATCTTATGCACGTTTGCCGGCTAGCCTGTGCAGTAGTGAGCTAGCTGCACTTCAAACTGATTTTATTAAATTAACAGGAATATGTGTTGCCACAGGAGGGTTGGTGGCAGCTTAATTGGGGCTAACCGGCTCGTGGTAATGACTGGAGCAGAATTGGTGGAATGGTATCAACTACATCAAATATTAGTTTCCAGGTGTTTGATGCCATTCCACTTGCTCTGTTCCAGTCATTAATATGAGCCATTCTCCCCTCATCAGCCTCCACTGGTACGTATTGACATGTGTGCAGACTATAATATGCTTTTGTTGAAATCGCTGACAGCAGTTCAAAGATGTATGACCTTAGTTGTAAGATGTAGTAATTTGCCGGGAGAGACAGGGAGCTGGCCGCTTGTGTTCCCCTTACAATCATCGGGTCTTTCCGACTTGACCTTGGGATTTTCTGTGGGTGTGGGCAAATATTGTTGAAGTTCTACTCTATGTAGTATTCACGGCCGGTTGTGATACAGCCCAGGATCGAACCAGGGTCTGTAGTGGCGCCTCTAGCACTGAGATGCAATGTTCCACGAGTATATATGCCAAATGACAACTACTGTTCTTTGATTTCAATGAATGTATTATCTAAATTTCTGCACACAGTACCACTGCATTTAGCCGTTTCCTTCTTTGTTTTTGTTCTTCGTGTTCTTCTTTTTTTCATTTTCCCCTGAAATATAAAGTGACCGTTAGTCATATGTTACAGAACAAAACTTTTCCAGTTGCGCATGAAGATAGTGATTGCTGAACCTGACAGTGCATACAGCCCGCCAACGACCCACCACAGCCTTTTAAACAAGTCATTTTTTCCCTGCATGCTTTGTGTTCAGGTAATTAAACAATAGTGCTATCAAAGCACCGCATTTAATCCCTCCATTTCCCACTAACTGGCTATCACACGCTACAGTTTGGTATTGATAAGATTTAATTGATTCCTATACTTAACGAACTGATTCCTCAACGATTCTGTACATGGTTCCAAATGAGAAAACAGACATTTTGATGAATCAAGCAACCTCTTGAACCTCTTGCTTAGGAATCTCGAACATCTACCACTTCGCTTATGGCATCATCCTCTGCTGATGAGGCCATCTTCTTGCATTGTTTGTAAGTCCTTTTACGTGACATTCTATGGATGAACAAAGAACACATTTTCAGTGTAAACCAAAGGACTGTTGAAAAATGTGTCATATACTTCAAAAGGAATCTATTAAAATGTATGGGACATACAAAAATGGTTTTCTGAATAACTAAGGGTATAGCGAGCACTCATCTAAAAAGTTACTAAAATGTACTTTTATGTAATTACGGGTATTCATTCTAGCTATAGTTATTACAAGTGCAACACTGCATAATACTTCTAAGGCCAACTATATTAATACATCAGGTATTACTGTAGGAATGCATACATAATTACAGATATATTATCACATAGGAGCTATTGCTGTATGTCTACATTGTATATATTTTTGTAGTATTAGGTCATATCTGGTATATCACTTCTTAAGTAACGACAATGTTGGTAAAAACTTCCAATGATGTGGCGAAGGGGTGGCAGGTAGCCTAGTGTTTAGAGCATTGTACCAGTAACCGAAAGGTTGCTAGATCGAATGACAAAGTAAAAATCTGTAATTTTACTAAAAAATAGAGCTATGGCATACAACTAGCTAGCAAGCTAACGCAGCCAGCTTGTCTAGGTAACAGTAAATGCTAGCAAATGGTTTTGCTAAGCTAACCTTAGCTAGCACCACATTGACAGGAGACTGAGGTTTCTAGCTAGCTAACTAACTAGGCTACTGTACTGACTAGGCTACTTTACATTTGCTTTTTTATGAAGGATATTTAAATTAGATCCAGACTATTTGAGTGGGCTTCTATTCAGCTACATACAGGCAAGCTATAGCCAGGCTAAACATGGCAAATGGTTATACATAGCCAAGCTATAGCCAGGCTTATGTAATTAGCGCCTTATTTGCACTGAGATGTCAGATGAAATCCACAGATTGTCAAGGCAAATTCAATAAAAAAATGTAACTACATTAATATCTTACTATTGACAGTTGAAGTTGGAAGAAGAAGAGTCATTAAAACTCGTTTTTCAACCACTCCACAAATTTCTTGTTAACAAACTATAGTTTTGGCAAGTCGGTTAGGACATCTACTTTGTGCATGACACAAGTTATTTTTCAAACAATTGTTTACAGACAGATTATTTCACTTATAATTCACTGTATCACAACTCCAATGGGTCAGAAGTGTACATACACTAAGTTGACTGTGCCTTTAAACAGCTTAGAAAATTCCAGAAAATTATGTCATGCTTTAGAAGCTTCTGATAGGCTAACTGACATCATTTGAGTCAATTGGAGGTGTAACAGTGGATGTATTTCAAGGCCTACCTTCATGCTCAGTGTCTCTTTTCGCGACATCATGGGAAAATCAAAAGAAATCAGCCAAGACCAATTGTAGACCTCCACAAGTCTGGTTCATCCTTGGGAGCAATTTCCAAATGTCTAAAGATACCACGTTTATCTGTACAAACAATAGTACGCAAGTATAAACACCATGGGACCACACAGCTGTCATACCGCTCAGGAAGGAGACGCGTTCTGTCTCCTAGAGATGAACGTACTTTGGTGAAAAAATCCCAGAACAACAGCAAAGGACGTTGTGAAGATGCTGGAGGAAACAGGTACAAAAGTATTTATATCCACAGTAAAACAAGTCCTATATCTACATAACCTGAAAGGCTGCTCACCAAGGAAGAAGCCACTGCTCCAAAACTGCTCTAAAAAAGCCAGACTATGGTTTGCAACTGCATATCCTCTGGTCTGATAGAACTGTTTGGCCATAATGACCATCTTTATGTTTGGAGGAAAAAGTGAAAAACTGTGAAAAACAGGGGTGGCAGCATCATGTTGTGGGGGTGCTTTGTTGCAGGAGGGACTGGTACACCTGTACACAAAATAGATGGCATCATGACGGAGGAAAATTATGTGGATGTATTGAAGCAACATCTCAAGACATCAGTCAGGAAGTTAAAGCTTGATCGCAAATGGGTCTTCCAAATGGACAATGACCCCAAGCATACTTCCAAAGTTGTGGTAAAATGGCTTAAGGACAACAAAGTCAAGGTATTGGAGTGGCCATCACAAAGCCCTGACCTCAATCCTATAGAAAATTTGTGGGCAGAACTGAAAAGCGTGTGCAAGCAAGGAGGCCTACAAACCGGATTCAGTTACACAAGCTCTGTCAGGAGGAATGGACCAAAATGGACCAATCTTATTGTGGGAAGCTTGTGGAAGGATACGCAAAACATTTGACCCAAGTTAAACAATGTAAAGGCAATGCTACCAAATACTAATTGAGTGTATGTAAACGTCTGACCCACTGGGAATGTGATGAAAGAAATAAAAGCTGAAAGAAATAATTCTCTCTACTATTATTCTGACATTTCACATTCTTAAAATAAGGTGGTGATCCTAATTGACCTAAGACAGGGAATTATTAGTTGGATTACATGTCTGGAATTGCGAAAAACTGAGTTTAAATGTATTTGGCTAAGGTATTTGCAAACTTACAACTTCAACTGTATTTACCTTGGTTGTCCTTGGTCAATGTTGACTGTCACTGCGCTTTTCTCTTCGATGTCATTCAACAACATGAGAACAAGGGAAAGTCTTTTTTCTGCTGATTAACGTTACTACAATTTCTTACACGTGGGTAATTCATGACAATTTATACAATTTTCAGCTGGTTTCAAATGTACACTTAAAGTGCGCATGGCTTGTGTGCTAAGTGATATATTGTTGGCAAGAAACATCAGAAAAACAAAAAGAAGGTTATCAAATACCTCCAGAAGAACGGCCTGCTCAAGAAATCTGTAAGGTGTTCAATCTGTGGCCACCAGCAGAAAATGATCTGTCACGCGTGCAAAGATGGATACGTATGGTAAGTTAATAGTACAACTGAACTAGAGAACATTGGAAACGTTTGCAATTAGGAATACTGTACTGTAAGAAATGTTTGAATATGTAAATGTACAGTGAATCTAACTTTAATCTTGAGCTGATAAGTAGCATAATTGTGTGGTCAGAAGTTGTCTGGTTGTGGTCAGCAGTTGAGTGGTCATACTTGTGTGGTCAGAAGTTGTGTGGTTGTGGTCAGAAGTTGAATGGTTGTGATCAGTTGTTGTGGTCAGTATAAGCATGGTCAGTAGTTGTGTGGTCAGAAGTTGTTTGGTTGTGGTCAGTAGTTGTGTGGTTTTTGTCAGTAATTGTGGTAAGCACTTGTTTGGTTGAGGTCAGAAGTTGTGTGGTTGTTGTTAATAGATAGGGTAAGTAGTAGTGTGGTTGTGGTAAAAAGTTGTGTGGTTGTTGTCTGCGTTGTGTGGTTGTGGTCACTAGATGTGAGCAGACGTTATGTGGTTGTTGTCAGTAGTAGGGTGTTTGTAGAATTAAGTTGAATGGTTGTAGTCAGTAGTTGTGGACAGCAGTTGTGTGGCCAGAAGTTGTGTGGTTTTAGTCAGACGTTCTGTGGTTGTGGTCAGTTGTTGTGGTCAGTACATGATTGGTCAGTAGTTGTGTGGTCAGAAGTTGTGTGGTTGTGGTCAGTTGTTGTGTGGTAAAAAGTTGAGTGGTTGCCTGCACTCTTTTGTTGTTGTCACTAGATGTGGTCAGATGTTGTGTGTTTCTGGTCAGTAGTTGCTGAGTTATGATCAGACATTGTGTGATTGTGGTCAGTAATTGTGGTCAGCAGTTGAGTGGTCAGTACTTATGTGGTCAAAACTTGTGTTGTTGTGGTCAGTAATTGTGTGGTGTTGGTCTGAAGTGGTGTGGTTGTGGACAGCAGTTGTGGTCAGCATTTGAGTGGTCAGTAGTTGTGTGGTCATAATTTGTGTGGTTGTGGTCAGAAGTGATGTGGTTTTGGTCAGCAGTGTGTGGATGTGGTCAGTAGGTATGTGGTTGTGTTCACTAGATGTGGTCAGCAATTGTGTGACCCACAAAACTTATTTGCTAGATTCATGATAGTGTTGTTAGACAAAGCAAGGAAAGTGAACTTCAAAACGTGATGTAGTTTAATTGGAATTTGCAGCTGCTGGTTGTCAGTAATGAATCTGCTATATTATGACATGACATGACTACAGTGCATCTCCTCCTCATGGACTGCACCAGATTTGCTAGTTTTTGCTGTGAGATGTTACTCCACTCTTCCACCAAGGCACCTGCCAGTTTCCGGACATTCGCCCTCACCCTCCGATCCAACAGGTCACAGACGTGGTCAATGGGATTGAGATCCGGGCTCTTCGCTGCCATGGCAGAACACTGACATTCCTGTCTTGCAGGAAATCACGCACAGAATGAGCAGTATGGCTGGTGGCATTGTCATGCTGGAGGGTCATGTCAGGATGAGCCTGCAGGAAGGGTACCACATGAGGGAGGAGGATGTCTTCCCTGTAATACACAGCGTTGAGATTGCCTGTAATGACAACAAGCTCAGTCCGATGATGCTGTGACACACCGCCCCAGACCATGACGGGCCCTCCACCTCCAAATCGATCCTGCTCCAGAGTACAGGCCTTGGTGTAACGCTCATTCCTTCGACGGCAAACGTGAATCAGACCATCACCCCTGGTGAGACAAAACAGCGACTTGTCAGCGAAGGGCGCTTTTTGCCAGTCCTGTCTGGTCCAGCGATGGTGGGTTTGTGCCCATAGGTGATGTTGTTGCCGGTGATGTCTGGTGAGGACCTGCCTTACAAGCCCTCAGTCCAGCCTCTCTCAGCCTATTGCGGACAGTCTGAGCACTGATGGAGGGATTGTGTGTTCCTTGTGTAACTCGGGCAGTTGTTGTTGCCATCCTTTACCTGTCCCGCAGGTGTGATGTTCGGATGTACCTATCCTGTGCAGGTGTTGTTACACGTGGTCTGCCACTGCAAGGATGATCAGCTGTCCGTCCTGTCTCCCTGTAGCGCTGTCTTAAGCTGCTCACATTACGGACATCGCAATGTATTGCCCTTGCCACATCTGCAGTCCTCATGCCTCCTTGCAGCATGCCTAAGGCACGTTCACACAGATAAGCAGGGACCCTGGACTTCTTTCGTTTGGTGTTTTTCAGAGTCAGTAGAAAGGCTTCTTTAGTGTCCTAAGTTTTCATAACTGTGACCTTAATTGCCTACCGTCTGTAAGCTGTTAGTGTCTTAACGACCGTTCCGCAGGTGCATGTTCATTAATTGTTTATGGTTCATTGAACAAGCATGGGAAACAATGAAGAGCTGTGAAGTTATTTGGATTTTTACAAATTATCTTTGAATGACAGGGTCCTGAAAAGGGACGTTTCTTATTTCGCTCAGTTTCTGTTTTGTCTAACTTGTTGGTGTCACACCCTGATCTGTTTCACCTGTCCTTGTTATTGTCTCCACCCCCTCCAGGTGTTGCTTGTTTTCCCTAGTATATATCCCTGTGTTTCCTGTCTCTCTGTGTCAGTTCATCTTGTGTGTTCCAAGTCAACCAGCGGTTTTTCCCGTTCTCCTCCCTTTGCTCTTCTCCTTTTTCTAAAGGCCTAAATTTACTCTTTAGGCTAACAGTAATTACTGAAAAGTACATTTCCTGGAGAAAATGTGGTGTATTTGCTAGCATCCTTTAAAGTATGTATGGTTTTAAGAAAAAGTTATAGCAGTGTCTGCAGTAGTATTGGAGAAGTTGTGGTCATTAGTTGTGTCGTTCAGTAGTTTTGTGGTCAGTAGTGGTCAGTAGTTGTAATTCAGTAGTTGTGGTCAGTGTCTAAACTGCAGTTGTTGCACGTGAAAACTGAAAGAAGTGCAATGAGAAGTGATCGGGTGAATTAATGAAGCCATTGAACGGAGACAGCTTAGTTTGACATGGTGTGACCTTTTCATGTCGGTAAAACAAAATTATGCGAGAAATGGCTGTGGAAATGATTAAATGTGCAAATATAGATTTAATAACCATCATATCAAAGTAAACTTGGTGTCATGGTAAGATATTGTGTGTGGTCCTCCCACTATGACTCGGGAAACCATGCAGTTTAAAAGGCTACAAATTAAATAAATGATGATAAGTCTTATTCTGGTGACATGATGATCGATGAATTAATGCCGTTTGACAAATGCTCTTATCCATAATATTCTCATCATGTAGACTTTCCAGCTCACATAGGCTACCAGCACTGTATCTGCAAGCTGTTGGTTAGAGCACACATGTCAAGAACAGAGTATCAAGAGATGGCGCCAACAGACATGGCAGCTCTGCTTCAAGCTCCTAAGCAACTTTGCAGTATTAAAAAAAAAAAATCCCAGAGGCTGCTCCAAGATGCCACCGGCGGAGCAGAGGTATTCGGAGTGGACTTCGAGTCCAGCTCAGGAGGCAGGCACACCATCCACCACTTTGAAGTATATTACTTGCTAATGTTCTGTCTCTGAACAACAGAGTCAACGAGCTCAGGGCGAATATCTCCTTCCAGAGAGACAAACGGTTACTGAAACATATCCGGTTTCAAGAAATCATGGCTCCGGATATACTGTCCCCATCCATACAGCCAGCTGGGTTTTCAGTACATCGCTCAGACAGGAATAAAGAATCCCCCGGGAAGAAGGGCGGTGGTGTATGTTTCATGATTAACCACTCATGGTGTGATTGTGATAAGGTACAGAAACTCATGGACTAGCAAGCTATTTTTTTCTCTATGTTAGTACACCTCGAGGTATAAGAAGCAAAAAAGAATTGAAACTTTTGAATTTGTACTTTCTACTGCCATTATCTCTAAACAGTAATAACACAGAGATTTGTAAAATCAGGTTGGCAAAATGTATATTTGAAAAACGTGTGGTTTAGTGCCTGAAATGCATCAGAAAGGTATTGGGAACAAGGCCGTAGCCATGGAGTCAACATTGGGGGCGACCGAATCTGCCGTGAGGTCTGAGGCTCCCCCAGAAAAATGTATACATTTGAAAACGAATTTCCTGCCATTCTAAAATAAAATAAAAATCACTAACACATGGGATGAACTTTTTATTATAATTGTTTTTTTTACAATAATGTCTAATAGTGTATTGTATTGTATTACATTGCTCTGTTTTACATTTTTTACCTTTTCTTCTTTCATTGTATGTACTGGCAGAGATCAGAGATTAATAAAGTTCAACCATAACCATAATCATATTCACAGAAATCTATGCATTGTTATATGTAATTACTGACACTTTATAGCAAAATATTATTTATTTCCACAATTACAGTTCCAGCGCAAAATTACGTATTGACGTACTGACGTTGACATTAAAACTATCACAATCGACAGTCATATTACATTCTAGTTTTCCACTTTTTAATACATTTGAAAGTTTTGAAATAGAGAGACAGTACAGTGCTTGACAGTGATTGTACCTACCCACAGTAGTCAAGCAACAGCTTATGCTGGGGTACGGCAACACCACTTGGACAAACCACATGCAGAACTACAGTAAACCGTAATACTACGACCGGTAGTAATAATAATGCCAATTTGTTAAATTTATTTATGATAATGACATTTTCTAGCGATTATTTTGGACAGCGGTACGTAGCATAGCAAATGTTTTATTTATTTATATATTTTTATATCAATATATTGGGGGGACATTTTGAGCATATTTGAATATTGGGGGGGTGTCCCCCCCCCAATATATATTATAATTACGGCCCTGATTGGGAAGTTCAGGAAAACATCAGGTAATAATTTGCGTGTAGAAAAGAAGAACTGCATTGGTTTGAAATGCAATTTTGTTAAAATCCCTTTTGAGGTGTCCTGCGCGGCTTGAGAGTAAGAAGAAAAAAGAAGCCGATCTGTTTGTCACAACCGCTAATAGCGGCTATCGGTGGCTACTCACGTAACCGGGGTTCTATGAACCAAGAGGCGCATTAACCCTTATGTGGTGTTCCGCTCTGTGGTACCCATTTTCAATGTTTACTAAAAGAAAAATTATACAATGAATACTTTTTTCAACCTGAGACACATTGGCCTTGGCTCCTTTACTGTGAAGAACATGTAAAATAATACATTGTCATTAAGTGGACCAAAGGTAATAAAGTGTGGAAAAGTGTTTTGCATCTGTGGCTCCTTACCACAATCAATCAGTGTGGCAAAAATAATCTCTGCTCAGAGGGCCTTAGAAATAGTATTTGTAGAGAGAGAAGCTAGTGTGGAAGGAGCGTCTTCCACTTTGGAAGATGAAGAATTTTCCGAATATGAGAATCATGTCTTTGTCAGGTCGAAATCTGACAGTGAGTTGGAAGAAGAGGATGAGATTGACATTCAGCCAGCCCCAGGACCAGACCGTCATCAACCAGCTCATCAGCAGCCTGCAGGAGGAGAAATATGGATGGGAGAATCTGTGGCCAGGAACAACAAAAAAAGAGAAATCATAATGGATTACAATGTCACAAAAGAAGGGGTGGACAATTTAGACAAGCTGATGACTGGCTACAGCCGCAAAAGAAGAACACGCGGTGGCCGCTTGTGATTTCTTGGACATCTCGACGTACCACGGGTTTGTCATCTGGATGGCGTTGAACCCAGAATGGAACAGAGGGAAGCTCAAGAGGAGATGGCTCTTTCTCGAGGAGCTGGGCAAGGCATTGGTAATACCTCAAATCCAGAGGAGCCAACATATCCCAAGGAGCCCAGCTTCTGCAGCCATCGTGAGGAGGATTCAGGAGGAGAAAGCTGGTGCCCCATCCTTCCAACCCACAGAAGCAACAACTCCAATACCGGAAGTATGTGTGAGTGATGTTGTTGCATGTGTGTGTGTGTCTGACTCTCCTACCTTGGCCCGCTGTAACTATACATGTGAATGAGATGTTAGTAAAATTCCTGAACTAAGTGTTTTCATCGTTCTAGATTGCAGGCGGTAGCAACAAGAAGAAGCGTTGCGATGTGTGTGGGCCCAAGGACAGGAAGACAAAGTACACACGCATCAAGTGCAAAAATACATTTGCAACACACACACAGTAAAACTCTGTCCCTCATGTGGTGTATAGACCAGCCTTAATTTGTGTTCAATTGGGCTCATTTATCATTTCCATAAAATACTGTATGTAAAATGTGTCCTTCCAATTTGTTCAGTTCAAAGCAATAAACATCAATAGTGATGAAAACCTTGGCTCATTTATATTTGTTCAAGATAAACATGATTTATTCCACCCATGTCTTGATTATAATTGCGCTATTCGTTTTGTTGTAAACAAAAATCAAATTTTATTTTTAAAGAAACTAATTGCGCTTTTATTGATACATGTGATCTAGCGGATCACAAATATTTAAACATGTATGCTTTCTATATTGCTTGTAAATGATATAAGTCAACATCTAAGTATTAAGTATTTTGACACAAATTGTTACGGCTGTATTGTTTTAAAAACCCAGTAATGTTGTGCGTCCATCAGACCCGCAACATTGGGTGAATAAAAAAGCATGAACACCACACAAGGGTGAAGTGAAGTGAGAAGAATACAGTGCAATCAGTTGGACTTTTTCATGAGGGAAATGACACAGACAGGCAGGCATTGCTCCATGGACCACATTGGCTCACAGACCTGGGGGTGAGAATGGCTGATTTAGCAGACATTCTTATTCAGAACGACTTACAATCAGTGCATTCAACTTAAGTTAGCTAGGTAAGACAACCACAAGGAATTTTAACACCCACACTCTCTTCAAAAGTGTGTCCCATCAAAATTGTGTTAAAATTACACTTTTCAAAGTGTTCACAAACTAACATCCCTAGAGGGTTGGTCCCTAATATCATGGGTGTTGCATATTCTGACTTAAATTAATACTTTATTATAGTTGATGCTGTTAACATGTTTTAGTGTTGGGGAAAAACACATAGTGTAACAGTATTTATTATGGATCCCTATTTGCTGCTGCCAAGGAAGCAGCTACTCTTCCTGGGGTCCAGCAAAGTTAAGTTAGTTATACAACTTCAAAAACATTACAATACATTCAAAATAGATTTCACAACACATTATGTGTGTGCCCTCAGGCACCTACTCTACTTCCACATATCTATAACACAAAACCCACTTGTACGTGTGTTTATAGTGCATATGTTATCTTGTGTGTGTATGCATGTGTCTGTGCCTATGTTTGTGTTGCTTCACAGTCCCCGCTGTTCCATAAGGTGTATTTGTATCTGTTTTTTAAATCTAATTTTACTGCTTGCATGAGTTACTTGATGTGGATGAGAGTTCCATGTAGTCATGGCTCTATGTAGGACTGTGCGTCGCCCATAGTCTGTTATGGACTTGGGGACTGTGAAGAGACCTCTGGTAGCATGTTTTGTGGGGTAGGCATGGGTTTCCAACCTGTGTGCCACTAGGTCAAACAGACAGCTCACACAGACATGCATATTATTACTGTTCGCTCTCTGTTCTGAGCCAATTGCATTTTTCCTAAATCCCTCTTTGTGGGACCGGACCACACGACTGAACAGTAGTCCAGGTGTGACAAAAACTAGGGCCTGTAGGACCTGCCTTGTTGGTAGCCCTGTACCTTCTTAAGGATCTAACCTATTTTAAAAATTTTAGCCTAAAATGACCCCCAAATCTAACTGCCTGAAGCTCAGGACCTGAAGCAAGGATATGCATATTCTTGATACCATTTGAAAGGAAACACTTTGAAGTTTGTGGAAATGTGAAATTAATATAGGATAATATAACACATTAGATCTGGTAAAAGATAATACAAACAATGAAATGAAATGTAAGAGAAAGGCCAAAATGTATTATTCCAGCCCAGGTGCAATTTAGAATTTGGCTACTCGATGGAAGCAATGTATGTGCAAAGTTTTAGACTGATCCAATGAACCATTGCATATCTGTTCAAAATGATTTATCAAGACTGCCCATTCTCCTCAAACAATAGCATGGCATTCTTTCACTGTAATAGCTACTGTAAATTGGACAATGCAGTTAGATTAACAAGAATTTAAGCTTTCAGCCCATATCAAATATGTCTATATCCTGGGGGAAAAAATGGTTACTTACAACCTCATGCTAATCACATTAGCCTACGTTAGCTCAACCGTCCCACGAGGGGACACACCAATCCTGTAGAGGTTTAAGAAGGCAGAGTAGCGCTTTATTATGGACAGACCTCTCTCCATCTTAGCTATTGTTGCATATGTTTTGAACATGACAGTTCAATTTTCTCAATTTTCTCAATTTCCATTTTAATCATTACAAGATTTATTTGAGGTTTAGGGTTTAGTGAATTATTTTTCTCAAAAACAATGCTTTAAGTTTTTGAAATATTTCCGACTAACTTATTCCTTGCCATCCATTCTGAAACTAACTGTAGCTCTAAAGTGTTGCAGTCATTTCAGTCGCTGTAGTAGCTGATGTGTACAGTATATGTTGAGTCATGTCGTTAGTAAAGCTTGAAAATATGAACCTCTCTGGGATATGTGGGACGCTAGCGTCCCAACTGGCCAACATCCAGTGAAAATGCAGAGCGCCAAATTCAAATAAATTACTATAACAATTTAACTTTCATGAAATCACACATTCAATATACCAAATTAAAGCTACACTTGTTGTGAATCCAGCCAACCTGTCAGATTTCAAAAAAGCTTTACGGCGAAAGCAAACGATGTTATTATCTGAGGAAGCAACCACAGACCATCATATTTCTACCCTCCAGGAGCGACACAAAACGCAGAAACAAAAATTTAATTCATGCCTTACCTTTGTCGAGCTTCTTCTCGTGGCACTCCAATATGTCCCATAATCATCACAAATGGTCCTTTTTTTCCGATTAATTCCATCGATATATATCCAAAATGTCCATTTATTTAGCGCGTTTGATCCGGAAAAACACCAGTTCCAACTCGCGCAACATGACTACAAAAGTTACCTGTAAGCTTTGTTCAAACATTTCAAACTACTTTTGTAACACAACTTTAGGTATTTCTTAACTTCTGTAGGGTAGGGGGCAGCATTCGGAATTTTGGATGAAATGCATGCCCAAATTAAACTGCCTGCTTCTCGGGCCCAGAATATATGATATGCATACAACTGGTAGATTTGGATAGAAAACACTCTAAAGTTTCCAAAACTGTTAAAATAGTGTCTGTGAGTATTACAGAACTGATTTGGTAGGCGAAAACCTGAGAAAAATCCATTCAGGAAGTAGTTTTTCTTTTGGTTTTGTAATTTTCTATTCAATGCCATTACAGTATCCATTGACTTAGGACTCAAATTTCAGTTTCTACGCCTTCCACTAGATGTCAACCGTCTTTAGAAATTGTTTCAGGCTTGTATCCTGAAAAATGAGGAAGTAAGAGCAGTCTGAATGAGTGGACCCTAAAGTGTCACAGAGCTTTTTCATGCTCGAGACCGAGAGAGTGCCTTTCTTGTTTACTTTTTAAATTGACGACGTTATTGTCTGGTTGAAATATTATCAATTATTTAGGCTAAAAACAACCTGAGGTTTGAATATAAACATCGTTTGACATGTTTCTATGAACTTTACGGATACAATTTTGATTTTTTTTGTCTTCCTGTTTTGACTGCGTTTGAGCTTGTGGATTACTGAAGAAAACAAGCGAACAAAATTGAGGTTTTTGGATATAAAGAGACTTTATCGAACAAAAGGAACATTTATTGAGTAAATGAATGTCTGCTGAGTGCAACCATGTGAAGATCATCAAAGGTAAGGGATTAATTTTATATCTATTTCTGACTTGTGTAACTGTTCTACTTGGCTGGTTACTGTTTGTAATGATTTGTCTAGTGGGCTATGTTCTCAAATAATCTTAAGGTATGCTTTCGCCGTAAAGCATTTTTTAAATCTGACACCGTGGTTGGATTCACAAGAAGTTCATCTTTAAACCTATGTAAAATGTGTTTTGTTTTCTGAATTTTTATATTGAGTATTTCTGTATTTTGTTGAATTTGGTGCCCAGCTGTTTCACTGGCTGTTGAAGAGGTGGGACGCTAACGTCTCACATACCCAGGAGAGGTTAACGTAAATAATCGCTAAAATTTAAGACGGGATATACTGTGTTCAATACCGGAGGAAAACAAAGTGTAGCTAATTTTCAGGTCACTCGCCTCTAACAAAGAGTACACTTCCCTCTACCCTCATTCTGAACAGTGTTACTTCTTCATTTCTCAAAGCAAAAAACCTCAACCAATTTCTAAAGACTGTTAACATCCAGTGGAAGCGATAGGAACTGCAAGAAGGTCCATTAGAAATCCTGATTCCCAATGAAATCTCATTGAAAAGAGAGTGACCTAAAAAAAAACAATCTGAATGGTTTCTCCTCGGGGTTTCACCTGCCAAATAAGTTCTGTTATAGTCACAGACATGATTCAAACTGTTTTAGAAACTTCAGAGTGTTTTCTATCCACATCTACTAATAATATGCACATCTCAGCTTCTGGGCATGAGTAGCAGGCAGTTTAATTTGGGCACGCTTTTCATCCAAAATTCCGAATGCTGCCCCCTATGAAACTTTAGAGTGTTTTATATCCAATACTACCATGCATATGCATATCCTGAGTAACAGGCAGTTTACTTTGGGCACCTCAGTCATCCAAACTTCCGAATACTGCTCTCTAGCCTTAAAAAGTTAAATGTCCTTCCCTATAAGCGTGCTGAAAGTATTTTGTCAAAACTTTTACCTTAATCTGGTCAAACATAATTTTTTCCCAAATTTTACTAAGGGTTGGCAACAGGCTGATTGGTCGGCTTTACTATTCTTAGGTATTGGAATGACCTTTGCTTCCCTCCAGGCCTGAGGGCACACACTTTCTAGCAGGCTTAAATTGAAGATATGGCAAATAGGACTGCCAATATCGTCCACTATTATCCTCAGTAATTTTCCATCCAAGTTGTCAGACCCCAGTGGCTTGTCATTGTTGACAGAAAACTTTTTTTTTTCACCTCTTCCACACTCACTTTACAGAATTCAAAACTACAATGCCTGTCTTTCATAATTTGGTCAGATATACTCGGATGTGTAGTGTCAGCATTTGTTGCTGGCATATTTGTTGCTGGCCTAAGTTTTCTGATCTTGTCAAGGACAAAATTGTTAAAGTTGTTGGCAATATCAGTCGGTTTTGTGATGAATGAGCCATTTGATTCAATGAGTGACGGAGCTGTGATTGCCTTTTTGCCCAACATGTCATTTAAGGTGCTCCAAAGCTTTTTACTATCATTCTTTATGTCATTTATCTTTATTTCAAAGTGTTCTTTTTATTCAGTTTAGTCACATGATTTCTTAATTTGCAGTATGTTTGCTAATCGTTTGTGCAGCCAGACCTATTTGCCATTAATTTTGCCTCATCCGTCTCAACCATACAATTTTTCAATTCCTCATCAATCCATGGGGATTTAACAGTTTTTACATTCATTTTCTTAGTGGGTGCATGCTTATTACCGACTGGGATAAGCAATTTCATAAATGTGTCAAGTGCAGCTTCTGGTTGCTCTTCATTACACACCACGGACCAACAAATATTCTTTACATCAACAACATAGAAATCACTACAAAACTTATTTTATGACCTCTTAAACAAAAAACCAAACCATATTAGGTTTGGTTTTTGTTTTCCCAGATATCGCTACTGTATTGTGATCACTACATCTGATGGATTTGGATACTGCTTTAAATACATTTCTGCTTCATTAGTAAAGATGTGATTAATACATTAATGATTAATGATTAATGTGATTAATTACTACTTCCGCATTCAACAACCCGGTCGCATTCCGCTTCGCTCCACAGGTAGTATCACATTTCACTTCATTTCATTACAGTACAACGGTTTGATTTGTTTGATCTTAGCTAGCTACATAGCCGTCTTTGTATCAAAGATAATTGTGTAGTTTAGAGCGATTTTTTAGGTTAGCTAGCCAGCTATTTTCGTCCTTTTAACGTAACGTAACGTAATCAACACTGCCAGCTAGCCAGCTAGCCACCGAATAGCAGCACTGTAGAATCTATTACATTCAACGGAACAACGGAACGACTTGATTAGTGTAGTGTTAGCTAGCTACATAGTTGTCTTTGCTATCCTTGTATCTAAGATAACTGTGGAGTCTAGAGTAATTTTCGGTTAGCTAGCCAGCTATTTTCGTACGCCGCGCTGCCGTTCTCCTACCTAGTCAATACTGCTAGTCAACACTGCTAACACTGCTAGCTAGCCAACTTCTACCGAATAGCAGCACTGTAGAAACTATTACTTTACAACGGAACGATTTGAATAGTGTAGTGTTAGCTAGCTAGTGTTAGCTAGCTACATAGTTGTCTTTGCTGTCCTTGTATCTAAGACAATTGTGTAGTTTTAGACTAATTATCTGGCCAGTTACCGAGGTTGCCTAGCCAGCTATCGAGGTTACCTAGCCAGCTACACATTCAAACAAAGCCAACAACGCAGCCACTGCTAGCTAGCCTACTTCAGCAGTACTGTATCATTTTAGTCAATAAGATTTTTGCAACGTAAGCTTAACTTTCTGAACATTCGAGACGTGTAGTTCACTTGTCATTCCAATCTCCTTTGCATTAGCGTAGCCTCTTCTGTAGCCTGTCAACTATGTGTCTGTCTATCCCTGTTCTCTCCTCTCTGCACAGACCATACAAACGCTTCACACCGCGTGGCCGCGGCCACCCTAACCTGGTGGTCCCAGCCCGCACGACCCACGTGGAGTTCCAGGTCTCCGGTAGCCTCTGGAACTACCGATCTGCGGCCAACAAGGCAGAGTATATCTCAGCCTATGCTTCCCTCCAGTCCCTCGACTTCTTGGCACTGACGGAAACATGGATCACCACAGAGAACACTGCTACTCCTACTGCTCTCTCTTCGTCTGCCCACGTGTTCTCGCACACCCCGAGAGCTTCTGGTCAGCGGGGTGGTGGCACCGGGATCCTCATCTCTCCCAAGTGGTCATTCTCTCTTTCTCCCCTTACCAATCTGTCTATCGCCTCCTTTGAATTCCATGCTGTCACAGTTACCAGCCCTTTCAAGCTTAACATCCTTATCATTTATCGCCCTCCAGGTCCCCTCGGAGAGTTCATCAATGAGCTTGATGCCTTGATAAGCTCCTTTCCTGAGGACGGCTCACCTCTCACAGTTCTGGGTGACTTTAACCTCCCCACGTCTACCTTTGACTCATTCCTCTCTGCCTCCTTCTTTCCACTCCTCTCCTCTTTTGACCTCACCCTCTCACCTTCCCCCCCTACTCACAAGGCAGGCAATACGCTTGACCTCATCTTTACTAGATGCTGTTCTTCCACTAACCTCATTGCAACTCCCCTCCAAGTCTCCGACCACTACCTTGTATCCTTTTCCCTCTCGCTCTCATCCAACACTTCCCACACTGCCCCTACTCGGATGGTATCGCGCCGTCCCAACCTTCGCTCTCTCTCCCCCGCTACTCTCTCCTCTTCCATCCTATCATCTCTTCCCTCTGCTCAAACCTTCTCCAACCTATCTCCTGATCCTGCCTCCTCAACCCTCCTCTCCTCCCTTTCTGCATCCTTTGACTCTCTATGTCCCCTATCCTCCAGGCTGGCTCGGTCCTCCCCTCCCGCTCCGTGGCTCGACGACTCATTGCGAGCTCACAGAACAGGGCTCCGGGCAGCCGAGCGGAAATGGAGGAAAACTCGCCTCCCTGCGGACCTGGCATCCTTTCACTCCCTCCTCTCTACATTTTCCTCTTCTGTCTCTGCTGCTAAAGCCACTTTCTACCACTCTAAATTCCAAGCATCTGCCTCTAACCCTAGGAAGCTCTTTGCCACCTTCTCCACCCTCCTGCATCCTCCTCCCCCTCCTCCCTCTCTGCAGATGACTTCTTCAACCATTTTGAAAAGAAGGTCGACGACATCCGATCCTCGTTTGCCAAGTCAAACGACACCGCTGGTTCTGCTCACACTGCCCTACCCTGTGCTCTGACCTCTTTCTCCCCTCTCTCTCCAGATGAAATCTTGCGTCTTGTGACGGCCGGCCGCCCAACAACCTGCCCGCTTGACCCTATCCCCTCCTCTCTTCTCCAGACCATTTCCGGAGACCTTCTCCCCTACCTCACCTCGCTCATGAACTCATCCTTGACCGCTGGCTACGTCCCTTCCGTCTTCAAGAGAGCAAGAGTTGCACCCCTTCTGAAAAAACCTACACTCGATCACTCCGATGTCATCAACTACAGACCAGTATCCCTTCTTTCTTTTCTCTCCAAAACTCTTGAACGTGCCGTCCTTGGCCAGCTCTCCTGCTATCTCTCTCAGAATGACCTTCTTGATCCAAATCAGTCAGGTTTCAAGACTAGTCATTCAACTGAGACTGCTCTTCTCTGTATCACGGAGGCGCTCCGCACTGCTAAAGCTAACTCTCTCTCCTCTGCTCTCATCCTTCTAGACCTATCGGCTGCCTTCGATACTGTGAACCATCAGATCCTCCTCTCCACCCTCTCCGAGTTGGGCATCTCCGGCGCGGCCCATGCTTGGATTGCGTCCTACCTGTAAGGGTCGCTCCTACCAGGTGGCGTGGCGAGAATCTGTCTCCTCACCACGCGCTCTCACCACTGGTGTCCCCCAGGGCTCTGTCCTAGGCCCTCTCCTGTTCTCGCTATACACCAAGTCACTTGGCTCTGTCATAACCTCACATGGTCTCTCCTATCATTGCTATGCAGACGACACACAATTAATCTTCTCCTTTCCCCCTTCTGATGACCAGGTGGCGAATCGCATCTCTGCATGTCTGGCAGACATATCAGTGTGGATGACGGATCACCACCTCAAGCTGAACCTCGGCAAGACGGAGCTGCTCTTCCTCCCGGGGAAGGACTGCCCGTTCCATGATCTCGCCATCACGGTTGACAACTCCATTGTGTCCTCCTCCCAGAGCGCGAAGAACCTTGGCGTGATCCTGGACAACACCCTGTCGTTCTCAACTAACATCAAGGCGGTGGCCCGTTCCTGTAGGTTCATGCTCTACAACATCCGCAGAGTACGACCCTGCCTCACACAGGAAGCGGCGCAGGTCCTAATCCAGGCACTTGTCATCTCCCGTCTGGATTACTGCAACTCGCTGTTGGCTGGGCTCCCTGCCTGTGCCATTAAACCCCAACAACTCATCCAGAACGCCGCAGCCCGTCTGGTGTTCAACCTTCCCAAGTTCTCTCACGTCACCCCGCTCCTCCGCTCTCTCCACTGGCTTCCAGTTGAAGCTCGCATCCGCTACAAGACCATGGTGCTTGCCTACGGAGCTGTGAGGGGAACGGCACCTCAGTACCTTCAGGCTCTGATCAGGCCCTACACCCAAACAAGGGCACTGCGTTCATCCACCTCTGGCCTGCTCGCCTCCCTACCACTGAGGAAGTACAGGTCCCGCTCAGCCCAGTCAAAACTGTTCGCTGCTCTGGCACCCCAATGGTGGAACAAACTCCCTCACGACGCCAGGACAGCGGAGTCAATCACCACCTTCCGGAGACACTTGAAACCCCACCTCTTTAAGGAATACCTAGGATAGGATAAAGCAATCCTTCTGACCCCCCCCCTTAAAAGATTTAGATGCACTATTGTAAAGTGGCTGTTCCACTGGATGTCATAAGGTGAATGCACCAATTTGTAAGTCGCTCTGGATAAGAGCGTCTGCTAAATGACTTAAATGTAAATGTAAATGTACATGTTGATGATTTCATTCATCTGCTGTTTGTAACTACCCTGGTAGGTTGACTGATAACCTGAACCAGGTTGCAGGCACTAGTTACAGTTTGAAGCTTTCTCTTGAGTGGGCAGCCTGATGAAAGCCAGTCAATATTTGAATCACCCAGAAAATATACCTCTCTGTTGATATCACACACATTATCAAGCATTTTATCCAGATAATGACTGTTATCACTTGGTGGTCTATAGCAGCTTCCCACCAGAATGAGCTTTAGGTGAGGCAGATGAACCTGTAGCCATATTACTTCAACAATATTTAACATGAGATCCTCTCGAAGCTTTACAGGAATATGGTTCTGAATATAAACACCAACATCGCCACCTTTGGCATTTCTGTCTTTTCTGTAGATCTTATAACCATGTATTGCTAACAATCTATCATTAAATTATCTAAGTGAGTTTCAGAGATGGTCAGAATGTGAACTCCATCTGTTATTAGCAATTTATTGATTTCATGTATTAACGTGGGCTATTTTTAGCACTTTTATGGGATTCTTGATTGTTTTTATTGCTTTACTGGGAAGCTTAGCAGAGGTAAACATGTTATTTATGTTAGTGCAGGGTGAGCTGCACACAGTGGACCTCTTACTAGAGCACATCACCTCAGTGCTAACAGTATGACTCTGGTTCATAGGCACATGGGCACATTACTGCATACAATAGCTGTGGGATCAGGAGGGGCATGCAGGGCAGTAAGAGGGACATCAATTAGGTCACTTACATTGTGTCTTCCAACGCCCCTGGGATAATGTACATTTGCTGAAGCATTATGACAACTCAGCGACACAATGGTAGGGATTAAATGAGCTGGGCTTGGGTCATTGAAAAGTCATTGTCTCAACGCAGCCTTATAATGCTGTGAAAGGATCCAGGAACCCAAATTATTTGGGTGGATCCCATCCTCCTTATAAAAAGAGCTTTGTTTCCAGAAGGTATCAAAAATTGTCAATAAATGTTACACCCACAGACCTGCAATAGTCTCGTAGCCAGTTATGGAGAGCTAAAAGTCTGCTGAACCGTTCAATGCCATGTTTTAGGGAGGACAGAGGGCCCGATATTATGGGGCATTTATTGGTGTCAAGTAGTGACCCAATCAGATCTTTAAAATCCATATTCAAATATTCTGAGCTGCCCTTTATAATGTCACTGAATCCCACATAAACTAGGACAGACTCCATTTCCTGTTGTTTAATATTGTAGGTTGAAAATCCTTATTTGCATATTTCCCCAGCATGCCTTTCAAATGAATGTGAGAGATACCCACCCATGACTAGGGCTATTGCGGTGACCATATAAATTCCACACCGGTGGCCATCTATCATGAAGTCTATCATACTCCATGTGACAGTTAAATCATGGAAATTAGGTGTCTCTAATGCTTATGATGGACATTAGTAGCCTACCAAACTTGCCAACTGTCTGGTACTCAGCACTCTGTCACTCTGACATCAATGCAAATGTAATTGAAAATCTAATCAAACACTTCATTAGAGCACATGAGCTTATATTGTGCAACATTTCTATAGGCTACGCAATTGCATGAGAAAAGAGAGTGATGGCCTCTATTAATAAGAGGAGGATCCAATCAGCTTTCTATAGGCTAGGCCTACTATATCTATAGCTTATCTTTACAACAGGAGTATAGCCTACCTGGCTGGCATGAAAATGAACCACAGGTAAAGCGTCCTCCATTCGCTATTTAAGTGCATAGATGACATGTATTTTTTCCACTGTTTCGAGACAGGTGCATGGTAATGGTGAATTCTAAATCAAAACACTTACACCACCATTCAAAAGTTTGGGGTCACATAGAAATGTCCTTGTTTTTGAAAGAAAAGCACATTTCTTGTCCATTAAAATAACATAAAATTGATCATAAATGCAGTATAGACATTGTTAATGTTGTAAATGACTATTGTAGCTGGGAACGGCAGATTTTATGGAATATCTACATAGGCGTACAGAGGCCCATTATCAGCAGCCATCACTCCTGTGTTCCAATGGCACAGCTAATCCAAGTTTATCATTTTAAAAGGCTGATCATTAGAAAACCCTTTTGCAATTATGTTTATTTCTCACTAGTGTTGAGTAATGTGCTGTAAAAGTGGTGTAGGTCTTATTTATTTAAAGAGCATATTGACGTTAGAATCAATAGGATTTTAAGAAATAGCCTACAAATATTTTAGCACTGTTTCGCGCTGCTCTGAGAGAAGAATGGGGTCTGGTCTTGATAAATCAATGAGAGGGTTATTTTCACTGAATCTCTGTTTGGGTATTGGTTATACTAGAATTAGAAAATTAGGGTGTAGAAATGGTATGCCCTTAGTGTAACCTTTATTTAACTAGGCAAGTCAGTTAAGAACAAATTCTTATTTACAAGGACATCCTACTTCTTCTTCCCCATTGGGGAATTGAACCCTGGTCTCCCACGTGCCCACACGACACAGGGATGCTTTAGCTAAATAGCCCAGTACTGTACCCCCGACCATCACATTGTAGAACGTCATATTTTCCGTTCCATTCTAATGGAAACCCAGAGGGTTTTTTGATTTTCTTGGAATATAAACACCATAATATTAATCAAATTAATTAAGCAAGTACCAGTCAAAAGTTTGGACACACCTACTCATTCGAGGGTTTTTCTTTATTATGACTATTTTCTACATTGTAGAATAAAAGTGAAAACATCTCAACTATGAAATAACACAAATCAGTAAATAACAAATTCTTATTTACAAGGACAGCCTACTCCTTCCTCCCCGTCTCCCGCTTACCTGCTTGCCTGCATAATCTAGTACAGTCACTATTGAAGGCCATCAAATGGTTCTCAAAGATGCCCTCTGTGGTCAAACTAGCACTAACTAGCATTCAATACCAGTGGTTCACATGTGCCATAGAATTCTGCAGCACCATGCAAGCTGCGTCGCAGTATGCTGCACTTTTTAAAGGACGAACAACTGTACTATGTTACAACAATGGTAGCCACCCTGTACAGTACTTTGGAATCCTTTAGTTAGTCTTTTAAAAAAAACATTTTTTTTAACCTTTATTTAAACCTGTTTGGGAAAGTGGGCAGTATTGTCACCTCCGGATGAGAAGCGTGCCCAAAGTAAATCAGGCCCAGAAGCTAGGATATGCATATAATTGGTAGATTTGGATATAAACCACTCTAAAGTTTCCAGAACTGTTCAAATAATGCATGTGAGTATAACAGAACTGATATGGCAGGCGAAAACCTGAGGAAAATCCTTCCAGGAGGTGCCATTATTTTGAAATGGGTGTTTTTCCATTGAAAACCTATCCACTATATAAAGGGATATGACCCAGATTGCATTCCCTTCAGCTTCCTCTAGCTGTGAACAGTCTTTAACTTCTTAACGCTAGGGGTCATAATAATGAGTGGGCTGGACATGCCAAGAGATGAGTTTGTGTGCGGAAGGCGGACACCTCGGTGGAAATGGAGTCCCTAGAGAAAGCAAAAACAAGATGTTTGTCAGGAGTAGTGCAGTATTATCATAAGGAGATGTACACGTGGAAAACGGAGAAGGAATGGAGGGAAAAAGAGAGGGAGAGGAGGTCTAAGAGCGAGAGGGAAGAAGAGGGTGAGCTTGAGTAATGGTGGAAGATGGTTTGTTAAAGAAGAATGGTAGACTCTGTAAGCAGAGGGAGCTAAAGACAGGAGGAGGAATGGAAGTGAGTAAGGGTGAAGTATCGGAGGTGATACGTGCAGTGAAGTTATTGGAGACGAGGTACGCACCCGAAGATATGGAAAAAGATGACAGTAGGTGTGAAGTTTATGGAAAAAGTGGACTCTTGCCTTTTGACTGATCCATTTGTGGTTTCATGGTAGGTCAAAAAAAAGAGTTGAGTAATGGGGAATCGGTGAGGGTAACCAAAAGTGGTCTAGTGATAATTGTTTGTGTTTCTGTTGGTCAGAGGGAGAATGCGCTCAGAGTAAAACGGGGCAGGAAAAGTGAATTGTTTCACTCAAGAAAGGGCAGAAATGAAATGAATGATAACTGCGGTAGCAGTACATTTAAATGTTGACCAGCTGAGGGGAAAGATTCCTGGTGTATGTGATGCTCATCGTTTGATGTGATGCAGACAGGATGGTGAGAATGCGGGAACAGAAGAGTCATTGCCTGTTCTGTTGAGTCTTTGCCAGAAAAAGTGAAGTTAGGATATATGTTATCCTGTACAAGCGTATGTGCCGAATACATTACGGTGTTATAGGTGTCAAGCTTATGGGCATGTGGCAGCAGTGTTTCGGACGGAGGATCCAATGTGTGAGAAGTGTGCAGAAGGGCATGAGACAAAGGAATGTGTAGTATTGGGGAAAGCAATGGAATGTGTTAATTGTAGGAGAGAGGCAGGTTGAGGATTCCGTGCGAGAGAGGCAGGTTGAGGTTTTAAGGGTTAGAGTAATGCAGAAGTTGTCATATGCTGAGGCAGTGAAGAAAGTAGAGGAAGATGGGTTAACTTCTTTATGATAGGGGGCAGCATTTTCACTTTTGGATGAATTGCGTGCCCATAGTGAACTGCCTCCTACTCTGTCCCAGATGCTAATATATGCATATTATTATTACTATTGGATATGAAACACTCTGAAGTTTCTAAAACTGTTTGAATGATGTCTGTGAGTATAACAGAACTCATATGGCAGGCAAAAACCTGAGAAAAAATGAGTGAGAATTCTGAGACTGGTCAATGTTCAACTCATCGCCGATTCAATTCCCTGTAAGATATGGATCTGTTTGCACTTCCTATGCCTTCCACTAGATGTCAACAGTCTGTAGAACGTGGAATGAAGCCTCTAGTGTGATGTGGGGCTGGATGCGAGGTGTTCCTGGTCACGTGCTTTCCTCATGATATCGCCTTGCGTTCCATAACTTCTACAGACATGAAGGAATGCTCCGGTTGGAACGTTATTGGATATATATGATAACATCCTGAAGATTGATTCTCTACTTAGTTTGACCAGTTTATTCGACCTGTTACATATTTTTTTGAAGTTTTCGTCCGAGTTTGCCTGCATCTGCGCGATCGTTTGGACTTGTGCACTAAACATGCTAGCAAAAGTAGCTACTTAGACATAAATAATGGACATTATCGAACAAAACAACGATTTATTGTGGAACTAGGATTCCTGGGAGTGCATTATGATGATCAAAGGTAAGGGAATATTTATGATGTCATTTTGTATTTCTGTTGACTCCAACATGGCGGAGAAATGTTGTTTTTATCTGAGCTCCGTCTCAGATCATTGCATTGTGTGCTTTTTACGTAAAGTTTTTTTTTAAATCTGACACAGCGGTTGCATTAAAAACAAGTGTATCTTTAATTATATGTGAAACATGTATCTTTCATCAAAGTTTATGATGAGTATTTCTGTTATTTGACGTGGCTCTCTGCAATTTCTCCGGATATTTTGGAGGCATTTCTGAACATGGCGCCAATGTAAACCGAGATTTGTGGATATAAATATGCACATTATCGAACGAAACATAAATGTATTGTGTAACATGATGTCCTATGAGTGTCATCTGATGAAGATCATCAAATGTTAGTGATTCATTTTATCTCTATTTCTGCTTTTTGTGACTACTATCTTTTTCTGGGAAAATGGCTGTGTTTTCTGTGGCTATGTACTGAGCTAATATAATTGTTTGGTGTGCTTTCCTCGTAAATCTTGTTGGCTGGATTCACAACATCTGTAGTTTAATTTGGTGTCTTTCATGTGTGATTACATGAAAGATTGATTTTTATAGTAATATATTTGAATTTGGTGCGCCACATTTCTTCTGGCTTTTGGCCAAGTGGGACGCTACCGTCCCACATATCCCAGAGAAGTTAAGGGGGAGGTGTTACAGCTTTCTTCCTGGGATGAAAGAGAGGACCAAAACGCAGCGCGGCTAGTGTTCAACATGATTTAATAAAGAATAATAACGTGAACACTACAAGCAACAAAACAATAAATGTGAAAACCGAAAACAGTCCTATCTGGTGCAGAATACAAAGACAGGAAACAACCACCCACAAACCCCAAAACAAAACAAGCCACCTAAATATGGTTCCCAATCAGAAACAATGACAAACACCTGCCTCTGAATGAGAACCATATCAGGCATACATAGAAAGGGACAAACTAGACACACAACATAGAATGCCCACCCAGCTCACGTCCTGACCAACACTAAAACAAGTTAAACACACAAGAACTATGGTCAGAACGTGACAGGAGGAGTGGTGAGAGTAGCAGAGATATACCAGTAAAGAGGGATAGACAAAAAGGGATATAAGTTTCAGTGAGACTGGATTTTTAGCACTTATAGCAATGGTTATCACAAGTCCTGCAGGGATGGAATGGAAGTCACAGAAGATAGAGGTTGTGGTGGCAGCTGCAGAGAGGTATTTGGGTGTGCGAGACTTGACATTAGAAGAGTTACAGGGTGTGTTAAGAGGTGATGTCCCATCCTTTCAGGATGATGGCATGAGGTAGGGATAAATACATTTAATTAGTGGAGTTGTAACGATGTACGCTGAAAGTCGGAAAGCTAGTTCAGGGAGTGAATACGTTTATTAAAGAAAAGAGCAACACAAGAACCACGAACAGCGCACCGACATAGAACAGGAACAATAACGACTGGGGAAAAAACCAAAGGGAGTGACATATAAAGGGCAGGTAATCAAGGAGGTGATGGAGACCAGGTGAATGTCATTATGCGCCGAACGATGGTGACAGGTGTGCGCCCTAACGAGCAGCCTGGTGACCTAGAGGCCGGAGAGGAAGCACACGTGACAGGAGTAGGGTGGTGTTAATCTTATTTTATATAATTTTGAAATTAGTGAGTGTAGTGTTAGATGGTGGGGTATTTATTTAGTACATTTCTATTTTTCAAGCAAAGTACAAGGGAGTTTTACTCCAGTCTAGTAGGTGTCTAGTATACAGAAGATAGCCCTATTTGGTAAAAGAACCAAAAGTCCATATTATGGCAAGAACAGCTCAAATAAGCAAAGAGAAACGACAGTCCATCATTACTTTAAGACATGAAGGTCAGTCAATGGGGAACATTTCAAGAACTTTGAAAGTTTCTTCAAGTACAGTCCAAAAACCATCAAGCACTATGATGAAACTGGCTCTCATGAGGACCGCCACAGGAATGGACCCAGAGTTACCTCTGCTGCAGAGGATAAGTTCATTAGAGTGACCAGACTCAGAAATTGCAACTCAAATAAATGCTTCACAGAGCCTTTATGGTCGAGTTGCTGCAAATAAACCACTACTAAAGGACACCAATAAGAAGAAGAAGAGACTTGCTTTGCCAAGAAACACGAGCAATGGACATTAAACCGGTGGAAATTTGTCCTTTAGTCTTTGTGAGACGCATTGTGGGTGAACCGATGATATCCGCATGTGTATTTCCCACCGTAAAACATTGAGGGGGAGAAGTTATGGTGTGGGGGTGCTTTGCTGGTGACACTGTCTGTGATTGATTTAGAATTCAAGGCACACTTACAGCATGGCTACCACAGCATTCTGCAGCAATACGCCATCCCATCTGGTTTGCTCATAGGCCCACTATCATTTGTTTTTCAACAGGATAATGACCCAACAGACCTCCTGGCTGTGTAAGGATTTTTTGATCAAGAAGGAGAGTGATGGAGTGCTGCATGAGATGACCTGGCCTCCACAATCCCCCAACCTCAACCAAATTGAGATGGTTTGGGATGAGTAGGACCGCAGACTTAAGGAAAAGCAGCCAACAAGTGCTCAGCATATGTGGGACCTCCGTCACATTTGTTGGAAAAGCATTCCAGGTAAAGCTGGTTGAGTGAATGCGAAGAGTGTGTAAAGCTATCATCAGAGCAAAGGGTGGCTATTTGAAGAATCTCAAATATAAAATATATTTTGATTTGTATAACACTTTTTTTGGTTACTACATGATTCCATATGTGTTATTTCATAGTTTTTATGTCTTCACTATTATTCTACAATGTAGAAAATAATACAAACAAAGAAAAACCCTTGAGTAGGTGTTCTAAAACTTTTGACCGGTAGTGTATATTCAGACATGCTCAAATGTGTTGGTACCCCTCATAGCTCATTGAAATAATGCTTCATTCCTCCGGAAAATTGATAACATTTAAAAGCTATTTTATCATGAAATGTTGCATGCCTTTGGTTTGACCTAGACAGTTTTTGTGTATGTAGGCTACGTGTGACTTTGAAAAAAAATGATGTAGTTCTGTCCTTGAGCTGTTCTTGTCTATTGATGCTCTGTATTATGTCATTCTGTATTGTGTTTTGTGCGGACCCCAGAAACAGTAGCTGCTGCTTTTGCAACAGCTAATGGCGATCCTAATAAAATACAAAATACCAAACGTCATAGAATAAAGCGAAGAAGCTTGTGTGCACCACACTGAACATGGACCAGAGAAAGCAAAGGAGAGATTTGTCTGAGGAGATCGGAAAGAAAATAATAGACAAGCATGGTAAAGGTAAAGGCTACAAGTGTCACGTTCCTGACCTGTTTTCTCTTGTTTTATATGTCTTTATTGGTCAGGGCGTGAGTGTTGGGTGGGCAGTCTATGTTTTCTATTTCTATGTGGGGTTTTGTGTTCGGCCTGGTATGATTCTCAATTAGAGACAGGTGTGTATCGTTTGTCTCTGATTGAGAGTCATACTAAGGCAGCCAGGGTTTCACTGGTGTTTTGTGGGTGTTTGTTTCCTGTGTTAGCGTTTGGGCCACACAGGACTGTTGCAGGTTAGTCACGTTTGTTGTTTTGTTAATTTGTGGTGTTTGTTGGTTTGCCATTAAAATCATGAATACCTCCTACTCCGCATCTTGGTCCGATCCATGCTCCTCCTCGTCTGAGGAGGAGAACGACATTGACAGCCGTTACAACAAGACTATCTCCAAGCAGCTTGATGTTCCTGTGACAACAGTGGCAAATATAATTATGAAGTTTCAGGTACATTGGACTGTAGCCAACCTCCCTGGGCTGGGCCGCAAGAGGAACATCGACCCCAGATTGAACAGAAGGATAGTGCGAATGGTAGAAAAAGAACCAAGGATAGCTGCCAAAGAGATACAAGCTGAACTCCAAGGTGAAGGTACGTCAGTTTCTAATCGCAACATCCGCCGTTTTTTGAGCGAAAGAAGAGCCAGGAAGACTCCACTTTTGAAAGAAAAACATAAAAAAGCCAGACTGGAATTTGCATGGAAAATGCATATCGACAAGCCACCATCCCTCTGGGAGAATGTCCTTTGGACAGATGAGTCAAAACTGGAGCTTTTTGTCAAGTCACATCAGCTCTATGTTCACAGAAAAGAAAAGAACACCATACCTACAGTAAAACATGGACGCGGCTCGGTTATGTGTTGGTGCAGCTTTGCTTGAGTGCCTTGAATCTGTGCAGGTGTTAGGAATTTTGTTAATACTAACTAAAACAATTTCTAGATTTAGATAAAACTATAACTAATTGAACTCTGCACGCCTAGTGAAAAGAGATTTGTGCTGTGCGTTATAAAATAAGCAAAAAGGGTCGTTAAACTGTGGTTGAACTGACCCAACTTAGCCCTGAGATGTTTAGATAAGGAAGTGAGTAACTTTTTAGGTCTTCCATTATTTTGAGTTGTCTGCTAAAGTGGTAATAAATTATAGTGAGCCTTCAGGAGAATAGATGATATTGTGTGTCATGTGTGTGTGCTGGGGAGTTGGAATGAACTTTTGAACCTGTTTTATATTGACCAGGAAGAGGAGATTTTTTCTGTAACCTATGATGTCATATCTTGTATATAAACTGTTGTTTATGGTCAAATGGTAGCGTGCTCCGAGAATAAATAATATTATCTAATTTTAATAAGACTGTATCCTGTCTATTTTATGTTAATAAGTATCTTACAAATTCTAATAAATAGACAGATTGATTTTAATTAATGAGTACATTAGAGGAATTATTTAATTCCCTCAACAGCAGGTTACAATGAAATCTCAAGACTATCAAAGCATTCTGGAGTAAAACGTACTGCCCAGTGTCAGAAAGCTCTGTCTCAGTCGCAGGTCACGGGTCCTCCAACAGGATAATGACCCAAAACACACAGCTAAAAGAACCCAAGAATGAATAAGAACATAACATTGGACTATTCTGAAGTGGCCTTCTATGAGACCTGATTTGAATTCTATCGAACATCTATGGAAAGAGCTGAAACTTGCAGTCCGGAGAAGGCACCCATCAAACCTGAGACAGCTGGAGCAGTTTGCTCAGGAAGAGTGGGCCAAACTACCCGTTAACAGATGCAGAAGTCTCATTGAGAGCTACAGAAAATGTTGATTGCAGTGATTGCCTCTAAAGGTTGTGCATCAAAATATTAGGTTAAGGGTCCCATCATATTTGTCCATGCCATTTTCATTTGTTTTATTATTTACAATATTATGTTTAATAAAAAATCAAAGGCAAAGTCTGATTTCTATTAAATATGGAATAAACGATGGTGGATGCCAATTACTTTTGTCAGTTTCAAGTTATTTTAGGGAGAACTGTGCATTCTTTGTTTTTTGTGGAGGGGTACCAACAAATTTGAGCACGTCTGTATATGGGAGGCAGGCAAATACCTTTCACTGAGCTGTGTAAAGACAGATTGACAGGGGTGAGACAATGAATTGTAACGTATCTTAATGTTCTTTTGTTGTTTGGAGGTGCACTATCATTCTGACCCTAATTAGCCACGTCCCATCTACTTTTTAACTCCTCGCAAGTGTGGCTTGTTTGGTGTCTGCTGTGAAGGAATACCACAACAAGTCAACTACTTGATTAAATGATGTCTTTCAGCAAAGGCAGCAGCGCAGTCATCAACTACATGCACCATTTCTTCACCATCTATGGAGTTGGGAAAACATGTGTGGACCTGAATTGTGATAACTGCAGTGGCCAAAACAAGAACAGTTTGTGCTCTGGTATTGTGCCTGGCTGACCATGCACAAGCTCCACCACAGTTTGGACCTTCACTTCCTGATCACAGGCCACACCATGTTTGCCCCCGACTGGTGCTTCAGCCTCATCAAGCAGTGCTCCAGATAGACCAGAGGGAACACTTTGTCTGAGATTGCTGGTGTTGTGAAGGACAGCACTGTGACGGGTCCACATCCTAGAGCTGATTGGACCTGTTACGGTACTGGTGGAAAGCTATGGCTGGCAACAACACCTGACTATATACTTAAATCCAAACTGGTTCTCTAGTAGATTGGTACGAATGTCTCATCCTATGTTCAAGAAGGGCCTTTCCCTTTATTCAGATTACACCTGCTCACTTTCGGTTGTTTGAAAGGGAAATAATCTCCAAAATATCTTTATTTTTTAAACAAGCCTTAGAAAGTTGGTTGCAATTTCAGTTTAATCCACCTGAAAGGACGGAACAAATAGTACAACATATTGGGGTTAAATTCAAATATAGTAATTGATAAAAAAAACTTTATCGAAGAAATGTTTAAAAAAGGTATAATTTTTGTGAATGATATCATAAATAGGACTGGTGGAGTAATGTCACACATGCAGCTAACACAGACATATGGAAATGTCTGCTCTACCCAAAATTACAACCAATTAATTGCAGCAATACCACAAAAATGGAAGAGGCAAGTAGAAGGGGATAAAAGTAAGGAACTTGTATGTCGGCCCTATATTAAAGAACATAAATGGTTAAAGAAAAGTGTGATAAATAAAAGCATTTACCAATTTAATTTAAGGACCAAAAAACTGACAGCTGTGCCATATAAATTGCAAAATAGTTGGGAAGAGATTTTCGATGTACCCATTCCATGGCACATGGTTTATGAATTGATACGCAAAACAACGCCGGATTCAAAACTTCGAATTTTTCAATTTAAATTATTGTACAAAATTCTTGCAACTAATAGAATGTTAAATATATGGGGGATACAATGTTCCCAGCTCTGCAAATTCTGCTGTGAGGAGGCAGAGTCATTAGATCATTTATTTTGGTATTGTCCGTATGTAGCTCGTTTTTGGTCACAGGTCCAGGAATGGTTGAAGAATTGCAACATTTGCGTAGAACTAACGCTACAGATAGCAATACTGGGGGATTTGAAAAGCCATAGTCAATCAATCAATAATATAATAATTATTTTAGTAAAAAAAAATATTTTTAATTTACAATCCGTGGAAGCTATGAGAATAGGAAGATTCAAATCTTTTGTGAAGCATCACAGCACAGTTGAAAAATATATGGCAAATAAAAATCCAAAATGGATGATGTTGGAAGATAGATGGGAAGGGTTGAGTGGAGCTGAAGGGTGGGACTAATAACAAGATAAACAATGTAGGGCATACGGGATCTGTGAAATGTGTATAGGTGCGGAGCTTTTGTGAAATAGCACAGTTACAAGTGGAAATCAAACTGGATGGACAACAGAAATAGAGGAAGGACTAAGAACAAACAAGAGAGAACTATTATAAAGTAGACTGTGTCTGTAAAATGTGTATGAGATGTATAAATTGAAGGTAAAAACAGAAATGTTAATCAGTTTACCACAATTGGGGGATCGGTGGTAGGGTTTGCGGGGAATAATAATAAAGGTATACTCTTTAAAAAAGCATGTATGTCTATATAGGTATGTGTATGTATATATGTGTATATGTATGGATATATATATTTACCCCAAAAAATATGGGGGATTGGAAATGATGCAGACAATTACATTGGAAGCAACATTCTTTCCGCAATATTAAGCTGATACAACCCTAAAAATAAAAAAAAACAACAACACCTGACTCCGTACTTCAGGCCGCTGCCACAGATCAAGCAGTACCAGCACTTCAGGTGAATATCCTTTTCATTGCATTGTATGAGGTTATTCTTCTTATCTAAACTTGGGAGGTGAATTGATGTTATGCAAGGTTGTAATGTCTTCAATTTGTTTGTTTGTTATTTCCTGTTTTACAGCTTTGATGCTCTGGAGCCTGGTGGTGTTGTCGCCAAGGAGTGTTCAGACTCAGTCACGGCCAGGTTTCATTCAATACATCCTTTAAGCCAAATAATATGGAAATAAGATAACTCTAGATGTAGTTAATGATAGGGTGTGCATTGTTACAGTAGCTGGCGGAGTCCTAGCCTAGCTTATTTTGGTGGGAGTGATTCATGTAACAAGGTTACATGGTGCTACACAGGAGACTGCAAAAGTGTAATTACAGAACATGTTCGCTACATTTGGAACAAGACATCTTGTAATTACATAAATTATGAGTAATTACACGTGGAATAATCGCACACAAGCTGGTTTGTAATTACATATCTTTGTTCCACTTGTGTAATAACCTATATTGCTTAACCCTTATTACATACACCTGGCCACAATCCCCCGACATCAACCAAATTGAGTTGGTTTTGGATGAGTCGGACCACAGAATGAAGGAAAAGCAGCCAACAAGTGCTTAGCATATGTGGGAACTCCTTCAAGACTGTTGGAAAAGCATTCCAGGTGAAGCTGGTTGAGATAATACCAAGAGTGTGCTAAGCTGTCATCAAGGCAAAGGGTGGTTACTTGAAGAATCTCAAATATAAAATATATTTTGATTTGTTTAACACTTTTTTGGTTACTATTTGATTCCATGTGTTATTTCCTAGTTTTGATGTCTTCACTATTATTCCACAATGTAGAAAATAGTACAAATAAAGAAAAACACTTGAATGAGTCGGTGTTCTAAAACGTTTACATGTAACTACTATGTTATGAGTACATGTATTACTATTTAGTTACATTTTAATTAATGTGCACCTGATGTAAAGTGTTACCTGATGCGTTCTCCGTTTTGCTCTACGACCCTCACAAGTGTCACGGGATTCGTCTGAAAGTAACCGGTACCATTTTTTTTAAACTAATGGAAGTACTGTATGAAGGTAGTTTTGTGCCTACCCAAAAAAGGGGTTAAATATTTGTAAAACATATACATGTGTATACATATATATACTGTACATATATTTCCTTGATTTAGGACAGAAACTTCAAAACCTTGTTTCTTATTACCATTTTTGAAATGTCCTTTATGCCATTTATGAATGTGCTATTCAATGCATTTACATGGGTAAAAGCAAAAATCTATATTTTATCAAATCATTTTTACTTTGATTTAACTAGGCAAGTCAGAACAAATTCTAATTTTCAATGACGGCCTAGGAACAGAGGCTTAGCTGCCTTGATCAGGGGCAGAACAGCAGATTTTTCCCTTGTCAGCTTGGGGATTTGACCTTGCAACCTTTCGGTTACTAGTCCAACGCTCTAACCACTAGGCTACCTGCCGCCCCATATTTATTTCAGTGATATCTAAAGGGTTCCTAACATTCCAAATCGAATAGCTAAATGATCCATAGGATTACCATCGTAAAACAATTCCATACGTCAGCTTAGCACCCCGCCCACACAATTTCTATGCCTCAGTAATGCAAAAATACATAATATGCACTTAATATGGACACATCAACTCAATGATTTCATTCCCACACATTAGACCAGTCATCACAACTCAAGCACCCTACCGTATTTCTTTCACATCAAGTCCGCATTAGAAAACATCACTGTTATGTCACACTTTATACACCATTTATACATAGTATGACATAAGCTTATAGATGATGTGTGAAGCATTTATGTAATGCTTCGGATGACTTTATGTATGCTATAAGTTGTAGTTTGTTTATAGTGTGACCAAAAATTGGCATAATAAAACACAGATTCAGGACAATGGTGAATATGAAGAACGAAAGGAGGAGGATGTAATTAACCTTATTAAAGTTGCTTATACGGATCCCCATTTAGATGTTACCTTCCCACCTACTATTCCTCCTACAGGATGTGAGATGTGGTAAGGCCTGCATTACAGCCACTTATTTAATCATACTCACAGCGTGTCTGTAGGATGTAAATAATGATAACAGTTCCGAGAAAATGACGAGACAATTTAAGGGTTCAAACATACATACCTAGACACGCTTCCTTGATTTCTGTCTTATCTGTCCGCCGAATGATCTTCACCACGAATATCACAGCCAAAGGAGTGAGAAACGAAATTGCCTGTGACGAAAACAAGAACAAACACAATCTAAAGACAACCCTGACATTGTTGCCGATTACAGGAACTCTTAATCATTTCCCAGAGGTCCACAAGAGCGATTTTCCTGGCTTGACACAAAATTACTTTTCCTTACACTGGGAGTGTGCAGTGTGGCATCTACCTTTAAAGGTTTTAATCAAAATAGTGCAAAATGAGCTGCCACTGACAAGGTTCTTTATTGTGCTCTGGAATCTCTTGCACTAAAGGGAGCATTCTGTTTGGTGTTCAGTGGCTGTCACTCCGTAGGAGACTTGGGCCTTCACAGACACCAGGTTATTATTTCTGCTTCAAAAAGTGTTCATTACTTTCGGCCCAAATTCAATAATCCTGTTTTTCCTTCAAAGTCTGCAGTGGATGCAAACACTTGATTCATAAGATGTGCAGCACATTGATGTTCACAGCACATCGAATTTCCCTTGAGATAGTGATAATTGGACCATTTAAGTCTTTAAATTCAAATTTATCGTATCAGTTAAGCAATCTGTATCAAAATCACTATCGCTCTCTGGCAATTATAACCTCACCCAGGAGATCACAGCGGGTCTATGAGAGGTCAGACTGGGTAGGGCTCTTAAACTTCTGGGATGAAGGATGACTATGGATTAGATACAGGATAGGCACAGCCCTGTCTGTGTGAAGCGCCAAAAGCGATAGATGGAGAAGCAAAGTTAGCCTATTGTTGCTCTGTCAATACAAATATGTTATTTTGTCATCACAATAAAATTACTTTTTGGAAAGAGTTCCTTTTTAGTCTTTTAATATAATTTTCCTTGCTTTTTATAGAAGGCAGGGGAGGAAGTTACACAGACGTTATGGTGTTAACCTTCTTCAATGTGTATCAGGGGACAGCAGTAAGCCGCTGTCACTCTACGTATTTGCTGACCTGTGACACACATTCCCAGTTAGATGGGAGCAGCCAAAGAATTAACACACACAGGAACAATATTTATTAAACACACTGGAGATGAACATGGGCATATGCATGGGGATGGTTCTGTAACGGACAGAAACAGAGATACTGTAGAATGAATATGCTATACAGGAGATAAATACACTGTCCTGAATGGAAATATGCAGTACGATAGAATGGGATATGGAATAGAACACGAATTGTATCTAATATTGACCTAATAATTACCATGTATTACATAGTAACACCAGATTAATGACTAGCATGGCAATAGGACAGTAAGAATAATGGCAAGGACTGTATATAGCATATAGTAGGCTATTGCACACCAACATTCAAGAGCAAGGACTGTATTTAAATCTATAGGAAATAGGTAGTAGTAAACAGTCACTAATCATTGCAGACAATATCAGTAGTAGTCACTTAGTAATAACAGGAATGAGAACTACATAGAATAACGCTACTCTGCACATACGGCAATGACAACAACATCGACAATAACTTACTTTGTTAACACATCTCATGCCTATATGTCCACTCACGTTCTCAGACCAGAAAACATGGTTCAGGCCCGGCTAATACTTATACTTTTGAGGGAGCATGCAAAGGACTAGATTGACTAGACTGCTAGGAGCATCTGACCAATCACAGGATGCATGATAAGTGCATGGGGTCAGTGTGGGATGCATGGGGTCAGTTTGATTGGCTGAAGCCATGAGCTGGGGTGATCGATATTCTCAAGTGAGGGGAGAGCTAGACTACAGTGGTTCTTCCTTTGAAAGTTTTGAGCTTATGCTGCGACCGTTAGTGGTAGATGGTGGCATTCTGTCATTGCACCAATCTATCACAATGGGGAGTTAGAACGCTGATCTATCGGTGGAGGTGTTAATGGAGGTGTTTTCAGTCTGAGAGAGTCTCTCTTCTCTGACACTAGAGTCCTGCGTCAGGCATAAAAAAAACTGTCGGTGGTCCTGGAAGATTTTAAATCATACTGAAGATAGATGAGAGCCGATCTGTTATCCAACGATTATTATTTTTATTATTATTAACCCTGCATTAAAATTACATAAAATGTTGGATCAAGCATATAATGTACAGTATTTTTCCATCAACATCTTCATGCTTTTGTTAATAAAATAATGATAAAAATACTCTTTAAAAATGCAGATGTTTATTTCAACTACTGTACATCTCAGCTACATAATCCCCCAATTTAATAGTATTTTTGAAATGTCTCCAGTAGATTTTCCTTTCTTCCTGAAAGCCCTAATCTGTTCACTTAAATGAATAGAGATCCTGGTCATGCTACAGTATGTTGTTACAGGATAATCAAGGTGAGGACAATCGGCAATCTGCTGTATACTTATGGCCTATTGTAACCTGGAGTCACACCTTTCCAGTACTCCTCAACCCGCACAGTACTCCTCAACCCGCACAAAACTCCACCCTTAAATAGGTCGTTTTTGAAAGGTAACTGAGTTATCTAAAATAAAATGACATTGCAACCAAAGACAACAGAGAAAATGTACATAGTTTATCAAGCCAGCTTCTGTGTTTTTGTTTGACAGCCAATATTAAAAACAATCAAATGCATGTGTGAATTCAATCGCTTTAGCTGACATGTTGCAGTTTATACATTGTTAAATTATTTAAGGGTTCTTTCTCTTCTCTGTACTGGAGTTCTTTTAAGAATACAAAAGATGCCTTCCACCCTTGATGGGTTATCAGCAGGACAATAGACTCTTGCCAAGTTTAGGGACTTTAAACGTATTCATGGGTGTTTGTGAGTTATGTCACTTCTTCCATTTCTTCATAGCCCACCAAATGCATTGTTTTCTAACCATATCTGGATGGATCCATAACGACCCACTATGGAGATAACAAAAATATTGGAATAAAGTAGGCAAAGGAAGATAACAAATTGTTGCTTACTGAAACTCCCAAAGTCGTCCAATTGTTATAATAGGATTTGAAGCAATAGCCTACTCGTGTGTGGTCAAATTTTTCAGCACCATTTTGTGCTGCTCTGAGACAAGCATGGGAACTGGTCTTGATAAATTAATTCGATTTTTATTTTCACTTAATCTCTGTTTGGGTATTGATTAGCTTACAGTTAGGGTGTGGAAATGTTAGGATTACTTTGCTCTTCACTCGCAGTGTCATGTTCCTGACCTTATTTCCTTTGTTTAGTCTTTGTTAAGTTGGTCAGGACGTGAGCTGGGTGGGCATTCTATGTTTTGTGTTTCTATGTTGGGTTTGTTGTTTGGCCTAATATGGTTCTCAATCAGAGGCAGGTGTTTGTCATTGTCTCTGATTGGGAACCATGTTAAGGTAGCCTGTTTGCACTGTTGGTTTGTGGATGATTGTTTTCTGTCTTTGTGTTCTGCACCAGATAGGACTGTTTTCGGTATTCACATTTATTGTTTTGTAGCTTGTAGTGTTCACGGTATTATTCTTTATTAAACATGTTGAACACTAGCAGCACTGCGTTTTGGTCCTCTCCTTCATCCCAGGAAGAAAGCCGTTACACGCAGTCACTTAGTAGCCTAGGCCTACTCCCGACCGGTCACGTTGTACAGCACCATATTTTCCTAATATTAAAAACAGTCAAATGCATTCCTGAATTTAACCGCTTTAGCCGACATGTTGAGGTTTATTCATTGTTTAAATATTCAAGACTCCCTTTGTTATTTCATTTTATAACAAAAAATATTGAATGTATTTAAAGATGACTTGTATGCTGTGTGATGACATGCATAGATGAATGAATGATTGATTGATTAACTGTATATTGAAGTAGGCCTGTGTCGTGAGGTGACTATAATTAATGTGATGACTGTTATTTTATTAAATCAATTAACTATGTTTAATTACTACATGATTAAATTAATCATGTAACAGTTAATTCATTAGTAACTTGGAGCACCACAGGAAAACCTATTTGACGAGTTACTATCTCCCGAATTACCTCTTATAAGATATATTCATATCTATAGATAAGTCACTTATTAATGTATTAGTACTTCATCATTCTCATTCTGAACATAATTGACCTCGTAAATCTGCACAAACCCTAGCCTAAGTGATGATTCAGCAATACACAAATTGGCTTAATTATTTATTTATTAATCTCTCTGGGATAGGCGGGACACTTGCGTCCCACTTGGCCAATAGCCAGGGAAAATGTAGAGCGCCAAATTCCAAAAATTATATAAAATCAAACTTTCATTAAATCACACATGTAAGATACCAAATTAAAGCTACACTCATTGTGAATCCAGCCGACATGTCAGATTTAAAAAAGGCTTTTCGGTGAATGCATAAGATGCTATTATCTGATGATAACACAACAGTAAACAAAGAAAGTGTAGCATATTTCAACCCTGCAGACGCAACACAAAAAGCAGAAATAAAATATAAATCATGCCTTACCTTTGACAAGCTTCTTTTGTTGGCACTCCAATGTGTCCCATAAACATCACAAATGGTCCTTTTGTTTGATTAATTCCGTCCATATACGTATATCTTTATAGGTATGTATATGTATATATGAGCATATGTATTGTGGCGTACAGCAGGTCAGCCACCAGGGGGAGACTCGTCGAGGCCTGGTAACAGATGGAGTATACGTCACGAGGCGATGGCTCCATCTGCTGGACGTGCCAGGTCTCAACGGGCTCTCCAGCCAGGACAAATTGGGAGCTGGTGAGTAATCAAGGGCGGATTGCTCATCAGCTGTGCAAGGTCCATAAAGCTGCCAGAAGGGCAGCACACAGGGGGTGGGGGAAGAAAGGACTCCCGTGTTATTGTGGATGGTTGGAGAGGTAACAAGAGGGAGTTCAGTTTTGTGCCCGACAGGATATAGCCAGAACCGGAACCCCGAAGTGGGTATCCCAGAGATGGTCTCAAAGGGGAGACCTAACCTTTTGTTTTTGATGGATTATTTAAATAAACACCCTTGAAACTGAGCCTTCTCTGTCCGTGTCTGATCTGGGTAAAAGTATTGACCAAATCCGTTGGTCTGCCACAGTATGCATATGTTTATGGATGTATATATTTACCCCAAAAAAGCTATGGGGGATTGGAAATTATGCAGACAATTACATTGATGGATGCAACAATATTTCCGCAATATTAAGCTGATCCACCCCTTTAAAAAAAATAGCTATTGATAACAAATGTGTATTTTGTGGTTGTGAACCAGAGACTCACCAGAGATTTATTTTGGTACTGTTCTTATGTCAGAAGATTTTGGAGTGAGTAAGATTTCATTTTAAAATTAACTACTATTAATGTTAATTTGAAAGACTCTGATATTACATTTTATTTTGATCCAAATTATATGGACCTTGATTTAAACTAAAGTGGGTGGAAAACAAACCCCTCTTCACATTGTTTAAGATAGATTTGAAATATTAATATTAAGTGTAAAAACAAAAAATCCTTACCTACCATAAATCTTTTTGAGAAATTGAAAATGTATCTCAATATGTAATATGTACTCTTGTTTATATATTTCTTTTTTTGTGTGTGTTCTGTTCATAATAACAATACAAAGGGTAAAAAGCAGTCAAGCTACCAAGCTAACTTGGTAGCCACTTCCACACACAAATGAGAGCTCACTGAACATTACTCGCCATAGCAGAGCTGGTTAGGCTGTTATGTTATCCAGAGCGTTGGTGACTGCAACTGTAGTGTCAGATTGTCCATTCGTAAATTCAGAGCATTTTGCTCTCGAAGTGTTCAAGCACACACTGGACGCTCTGGCCGAGGAGTAGGGTTGATCTGAGCATTCTGACCTCCCAACGTCAGTCAAGCACCCAAGCTAAATGGCTAACATTGGCTAGCTTGCTAGCTACTTCCATAATGAGAGAACACCCCGCTCTGACCATTTAACTCGCCAAAGTAGAGCTGGTTAGGCTGTTTTCATGTTATCCATGTTATCCGCAATTTAATTACGCTTTTTTGCCAACGTTTACGGACACCAGCCATATTCAACGGGTGTTGAGCGTTCGTAAATTCATCAGTTATTCTGTGCTCTTGCACAGTCTGACGAGAGTCTTTTGTTGAGTCATGTAGCTATCTAGGTGAACCAATGAACCATAATCCTAACTCGTGACGTTACTACCCTGCATGAATCTGCAGGTATCTAACCACCAGGTCTAATGTTAGCTAGATAACATTAGGCTATAACTAGTCAAGCAAATGGGTCTGAGATATGAATAATAAGATCATACACGTAACATTAGATAGCGAGCCAGCCAGATAACGTTAGCTAGCTAGCTAACAGTACACTTTAACTTGAAATGAAACTACATCCTGTCAAAATTTGAAATGTGTAATATCTGAAAATGTAGCCAGCTAGACTATTTTACCTGTGGTCTGAAATTGCAGTAGATAACCAGAGCAAATTTACCAGCTAGTATGTCTGTCAACAGTTGATGCAGTGACATTCTATTTAAATGGATATTTGCATAGTGGAGTTTGTTGTTAAGACATGTAGCTAGCAAGCTAAACAATGAACCATAATGCCAACTATTACAATTAAACTGCATAAGCCTACTGTCAAGTTGAAGTGTACTGTTAGCTAGCTACCATTATGTGTATGCTCCCCACTTTCTGGAGGACCAAGTTTTGAAATCAGTGGAATTCAATTATGATAGCAACATTTTCAGATATTACACGTTTCTAATTTCAACAGAAAGTGGTTACATTTCAAGTTAAAGTGTACTGTTAGCCAGTTAACGTTAGCTGACTGGCTGCAGATTCATGCAGGGTAGTAAAGTCCTGATATAAAAAATGACGTTCAAACGGCTCCGTTCAAACGGCTCCGTTCAAACGGCTCCGTTCAAACGGCTCCGTTCAAACGGCTCCGTTCAAACGGCTCCGTTCAAACGGCTCCGTTCAAACGGCTCCGTTCAAACGGCTCCGTTCAAACGGCTCCGTGAAGTAATGATCCGATACACACTCCTAGATTCCTGAAACGGGTCACACTTATAAACCATGAGTGTGCATAAAATAAATCCCAAAACATTTGTGTGCAAGTTGTAATGCAAGTTGTCATTTATAAAAATTCAACTTGATGTAAGAATGTACATAAACTTTAGACCATGCATACACAGTTTCTAGTGGTGGGTGTATTGCACTGCAAGCAGGCAAGTAGCCTAGTATTTTGTGCCAATGGGAGATAAGATGGACATGTTTGTTCATATGAAATAACAGGTTAAACCAGGTTAATCCAGGTTAAACAGGTTAATCCTTAGGAGTCTATTGATCCTTAACTTCTCTAGGGTAGGGGGCAGCATTTTCACATTTGGATGAAAAGTATACCCAAATTCAACTGCCAGCTACTCATCCCCAGGAGATAAGATATGCATATTATTAGTAGATTTGGATATGAAACACTCTGAAGATTCTAAAACGGTTTGAATCATGTCTGTGAGTATAACAGAACTTATTTAGCAGGCGAAACCCCGAGGACAAACCATTCAGATTTTTTTGTTGTTGAGGTCACTCTTTTCAATGATTTTTCATTGGGAAACCAGATTTCTAAGCGAATTGCTTGCAGTTCCTATGGCTTCCACTAGATGTCAACATTCCTGAGAAATCGGTTGAGGTTATGCCTTTGAGGTTATTCCGTAATGAAGTTGAGTTTGAGGTTATTCCGTAATGGAGAAATACGGCCATCTTGAAGTCGAGTCACTCCAGGTGTTCTGTTTGATTGAAGCGCATGTCCAGAAGGCATGCTACATTTGGTTTTAATCCTGCATTGAACACAGATCATCCCGTCTCGATTATTAACGTTAAAAAATACCTAAAGTTGTATTACAAAAGTAGTTTGAATTTTTTTGGCAAAGTTTACAGGTAACCTTTGAGATATTTTGTTGTCAAGTTTGAGCAAGTTGGAACCTGTGTTTTTCTGGATCAAACGCGCCAAATAACTGGACATTTTGGATATATATCGACAGAATTAATTTAACAAAAGAACCATTTGTGATGTTTATGGGACATATTGGAGTGCCAACAACAGAAGCTCGTCAAAGATAAGGCATGAATTATATTTTTATTTCTGCGTTTTGTGTCGCACCTGCATGGTTACAATATGCTTCTCTCTGCTTACTATTGTGCTATACTCAGATAATAGCATCGTATGCTTTCGCCGGAAAGCCGATTTGAATTCTGACACGTTGGCTGGATTCACAACCATTGTAGCTTTAATTTGGTATCTTTCATGTGTGATTTAATGAAAGTTAGATTTTATAGTAATTTTCATAGTAATTCATTTGAATATGGCGCTCTGCATTTTCTCAGGCTTTTTGCCAAGTGAGACAGTAGCGTCTTGCCTAAATTCAGATTTTTGGATATAAATATGAACTTTACCGAACAAAAATACATATTGTGTAACATGAAGTCCTATGAGTCTCATCTGATGAAGATCATCAGAGGTTAGTGATTAATTTTATCTCTATTTCTGCTTTTTGTTACTGCTCTCTTTGGCTGGAAAAATGGCTGTCTTTTTCTGTGACTTGGCTCATACCTAACATAATCGTTTGGTGTGCTTTCGTCGTAAAACCTTTTTGAATATCGAATACTTTAGCTGGACTTACAACTAGTGTAGCTTTAAAATGGTTTGAAATCCTTGTATGTTTGAGGAATTTAAATGATGGGATTTCTGTTGTTTTGAATTTGGCGCCCTGCAGTTTCAATGGCTGTTGACGAGGCGGGATGCTACTGTCCCACATACCCTAGAGAAGTTAAGAGTCCAATAATCCAATTAATTGCAAAGTCCATCTTTGCCATGCAAATAAACTGAATCGCAAAAAACATTTCCACTGCATTTCAGCCCTGCCACAAAAGGACCAGCTGACATCATGTCAGTGATTCTCTCGGTAACACAGGTGTGAGTGTTGACGAGGACAAGGATGGAGATCACTCTGTCATGCTGATTGAGTTTGAATAACAGACTGAAAGCTTCAAAAGGAGGGTGGTGCTTGGAATCATTGTTCTTCCTCTGTCAAACATGGTTACCTGCAAGGAAACATGTGCCGTCATCATTGCTTTGCACAAAAAGGGCTTCACAGGCAAGGATATTGCTGCCAGTAAGATTGCACCTAAATCAACCATTTATCGGATCATCAAGAACTTTAAGGAGAGAGGTTCAAATGTTGTGAAGAAGGCTTCAGGGCGCCCAAGAAAGTCCAACACGCGCCAGGACCATCTCCTAAAGTTGATTCAGCTGCGGGATCGGGGCACCACCAGTACAGAGCTTGCTCAGGAATGGCAGCAGGCAGGTGTGAGTGCATCTGCGCGCACAGTGAGGTGAAGACTTTTGGAGGATGGACTGGTGTCAAGAAGGGCAGCAAAGAAGCCAATTCTCCCCAGGAAAAACATCAGGGACAGACTGATATTCTGCAAAAGGTACAGTGATTGGACTGCTGAGGACTGGGTAAAGTAATTTTCTCTGATCAATCCCCTTTCCGATTGTTTAGGGCATCCGGAAAAAAGCTTGTCCGGAGAAGACAAGGTGAGCGCTACCATCAGTCCTGTGTCATGCCAACAGTAAAGCATCCTGAGACCATTCATGTGTGGGTTTGCTTCTCAGCCAAGGGAGTGGGCTCACTCACAATTTTGCCTTAGAACACAGCCATGAAAAAAGAATGGTACCAACACATCCCCTGAGAGCAATTTCTCCCAACCATCCAGGAACAGTTTGGTGACGAACAATGCCTTTTCCAGCATGATGGAGCACCTTGCCATAAGGCAAAAGTGATAACTAAGTGGCCCGGGGAACAAAACATCAATATTTTGGGTCCATGACCAGGAAATTCCCCGGACCTTAATCCCATTGAGAACGTGTGGTCAATCCTGAAGAGGCGGGTGGACAAACAAAACCCCACAAATTCTGACAAACTCCAAGCATTTATTTTGTAAGAATGGGTTGCCATCAGTCAGGATGTGGCCCAGAAGTTAATTGACAGCATGCCAGGCAGATTGCAGAGGTCTTGAAAAAGAAGGGTCAACACTGCAAATATAGACTCTTTGCATCAACTTCATGTAATTGTCAATAAAAGCCTTTGACACTTATGAAATGCTTGTAATTATACTTCAGTATCCCATAATAACATCTGACAAAAATATCTAAAGAGACTGAAGCAGCAAACTTTGTGGAAATTAATTTTTGTCATTCTCAAAACTTTTGGCCACGAGTGTACATGACATTACAGTATAACATATCCCTCAACAATAAGACAGCACTAACATATGAAAGAGCCAACTCAGTGGCCTTATGGTCTGTCCTGAGATTGGAAGGTTTGGAGTGCAATCCCCCCCCCAAAAAAGATTCATATAATGCTAAATTCACAATTGACAAGAATATATAAATACATATCAACTGAAAGGCAAATTTCATCAATCCCTTGTTCATGTCATAACAAAGACCGTAAAAATGGGACCCGATGCGTCTCTTGGCAATCAACATTAAGGAGTTTGGGGGTTTTCGATTTACAGTAGTTGATTTGCTTATGTTCTATATGTTTCCAACTGAAAAAGGTGTACTGGAGATTTTGCTATGTTATGTTTGTGAAAATTGATTGGCAATGTCCTCCATGGACCTCCACTGCCCGTATTCTTTCCGTGGAGACTTGCAGGCAATTTCTTTCAGGACGATTGATCAATATGGCTCTGTGATGCACTTTTCATATCTTTTGATGAATGTTTAGAACCTATGCCAATAGAGAATTTGACGCATTACAAGATATTGATTATCCTGAATGACTTATTTCTCCAGTTCACAGACCATCTGAATTCTTGCATTTGAGTCTCATTTGTGAGAGGTAATATAATGAGTGGGATGAGGATGATGGTGATGGTGATGATGGTGTGTGCACGTGTGTGCTCTTGTGTGTGTGCGGCCATCTGTCTCTGTGTGTGTGTCACTTACGAACATGACCCTCTTGGGGATGTGGTCTGACTCCACCAAGGGGTTTTTGTAGAGCCACAGCTCCTCTGGTTGGATTACTCTCTCAAAGGGCTCCAGGAACTCTGTTAATCTGAGGGAGACACACATATGCACATTAGCTCTCAGTCACTCACAATACATTTATTTTCATATGGGTGGCCCCAGCTGGACTCAAACCCACAATCCTGGCTTTGCAAGCCCCATGCTCTACAGGACCACACAATCTCTTTACGGAAATACCATGTTTTTAGTTATTTGATACGTTAGACAGCAAACTGGCGCTCCAACATTGTATCTATAGAACTTTGAAGAGGATTCGATATTTGATACTGGACTTAAAACATTTTTACACTTTTAACTGTTCAAATCTCTAAAAGTCTAAGCCTTTAAGGGGGGGGGGGGTTCTACTAAGCTAACATATCAAATAGTTTTAAGATGGTCATACCATGGATCATTTAGCTATTTGATTTTGAATATTAGAATTTTAGATCTTGAATATTAGAACATTATTTGATAAAATATTGACTTTGGCCTTTACTAAAATAGCTCATAGAAACACATTGAGTAACACATTCACAAATGGCTAAACAGACAGTAAAAAAATGTATCATAAAGAATAAGGTTTTGAAGTGTCTGTCTTATAACTAGGAGATTTAAGAAAGCTGAGTAAATATTTTTGTATTTTGGACATGTACAGTGCCTTGCAAAAGTATTCATCCCCCTTGGTGTTTTTCCTATTTTGTTGCATTACAACCTGTCATTTAAATGTATTTTTAATTTGGATTTCATGTAATGGAGATAAACAAAATAGTCCAAATTGGTGAAGTGAAATGAAAAAAGTACTTCTTTCAAAAAATTCAAAAAAATAAATAAATGGAAAAGTGGTGTGTGCATAAGTTTTCACCCCCTTTGCTATGAAGCCCCTAAATAAGATCTGGTGCAAACAATTACCTTCAGAAGTCACATAAGTAGGTAGATTGCACACAGGTGGACTTTATTTAAATGTCACATGATCTCAGTATATATACACCTGTTCTGAAAGGCCCCAGAGTCTGCAACACCACTATGCAAGGGGGACTACATTTACATTTACATTTAAGTCATTTAGCAGACGCTCTTATCCAGGGCGACTTACAAATTGGTGCATTCACCTTATGACATCCAGTGGAACAGCCACTTTACAATAGTGCATCTAAATCTTTTAGGGGGGGGGGGGGGCAGAAGGATTGCTTTATCCTATCCTAGGTATTCCTTGAAGAGGTGGGGTTTCAGGTGTCTCCGGAAGGTGGTGATTGACTCCGCTGTCCTGGCGTCGTGAGAGAGTTTGTTCCACCATTGGGGTGCCAGAGCAGCGAACAGTTTTGACTGGGCTGAGCGGGAACTGTACTTCCTCAGTGGTAGGGAGGCGAGCAGGCCAGAGGTGGATGAACGCAGTGCCCTTGTTTGGGTGTAGGGCCTGATCAGAGCCTGAAGGTACTGAGGTGCCGTTCCCCTCACAGCTCCGTAGGCAAGCACCATGGTCTTGTAGCGGATGCGAGCTTCAACTGGAAGCCAGTGGAGAGAGCGGAGGAGCGGGGTGACGTGAGAGAACTTGGGAAGGTTGAACACCAGACGGGCTGCGGCGTTCTGGATGAGTTGTAGGGGTTTAATGGCACAGGCAGGGAGCCCAGCCAACAGCGAGTTGCAGTAATCCAGACGGGAGATGACAAGTGCCTGGATTAGGACCTGCGCCGCTTCCTGTGTGAGGCAGGGTCGTACTCTGCGGATGTTGTAGAGCATGAACCTACAGGAACGGGCCACCGTCTTGATGTTAGTTGAGAACGACAGGGTGTTGTCCAGGATCACGCCAAGGTTCTTAGCGCTCTGGGAGGAGGACACAATGGAGTTGTCAACCGTGATGGCGAGATCATGGAATGGGCAGTCCTTCCCCGGGAGGAAGAGCAGCTCCGTCTTGCCGAGGTTCAGCTTGAGGTGGTGATCCGTCATCCACACTGATATGTCTGCCAGACATGCAGAGATGCGATTCGCCACCTGGTCATCAGAAGGGGGAAAGGAGAAGATTAATTGTGTGTCGTCTGCATAGCAATGATAGGAGAGACCATGTGAGGTTATGACAGAGCCAAGTGACTTGGTGTATAGCGAGAATAGGAGAGGGCCTAGAACAGAGCCCTGGGGGACACCAGTGGTGAGAGCGCGTGGTGAAGAGACAGATTCTCGCCACGTCACCTGGTAGGAGCGACCTGTCAGGTAGGACGCAATCCAAGCGTGGGCCGCGCCGGAGATGCCCAACTCGGAGAGGGTGGAGAGGAGGATCTGATGGTTCACAGTATCGAAGGCAGCCGATAGGTCTAGAAGGATGAGAGCAGAGGAGAGAGAGTTAGCTTTAGCAGTGCGGAGCGCCTCCGTGATACAGAGAAGAGCAGTCTCAGTTGAGTGACTAGTCTTGAAACCTGACTGATTTGGATCAAGAAGGTCATTCTGAGAGAGATAGCAGGAGAGCTGGCCAAGGACGGCACGTTCAAGAGTTTTGGAGAGAAAAGAAAGAAGGGATACTGGTCTGTAGTTGTTGACATCGGAGGGATCGAGTGTAGGTTTTTTCAGAAGGGGTGCAACTCTCGCTCTCTTGAATACGGAAGGGACGTAGCCAGCGGTAAAGGATGAGTTGATGAACGAGGTGAGGTAAGGGAGAAGGTCTCCGGAAATGGTCTGGAGAAGAGAGGAGGGGATAGGGTCAAGCGGGCAGGTTGTTGGGCGGCCGGCCGTCACAAGACGCGAGATTTCATCTGGAGAGAGAGGGGAGAAAGAGGTCAGAGCACAGGGTAGGGCAGTGTGAGCAGAACCAGCGGTGGCGTTTGACTTAGCAAACGAGGATCGGATGTCGTCGACCTTCTTTTCGAAATGGTTGACGAAGTCGTCTGCAGAGAGGGAGGAGGGGGGGGAGGGGGAGGAGGATTCAGGAGGGAGGAGAAGGTGGCAAAGAGCTTCCTAGGGTTAGAGGCAGATGCTTGGAATTTAGAGTGGTAGAAAGTGGCTTTAGCAGCAGAGACAGAAGAGGAAAATGTAGAGAGGAGGGAGTGAAAGGATGCCAGGTCCGCAGGGAGGCGAGTTTTCCTCCATTTCCGCTCGGCTGCCCGGAGCCCTGTTCTGTGAGCTCGCAATGAGTTGTCGAGCCACGGAGCGGGAGGGGAGGACCGAGCCGGCCTGGAGGATAGGGGACATAGAGAGTCAAAGGATGCAGAAAGGGAGGAGAGGAGGGTTGAGGAGGCAGAATCAGGAGATAGGTTGGAGAAGGTTTGGGCAGAGGGAAGAGATGATAGGATGGAAGAGGAGAGAGTAGCGGGGGAGAGAGAGCGAAGGTTGGGACGGCGCTATACCATCCGAGTAGGGGCAGTGTGGGAAGTGTTGGATGAGAGCGAGAGGGAAAAGGATACAAGGTAGTGGTCGGAGACTTGGAGGGGAGTTGCAATGAGGTTAGTGGAAGAACAGCATCTAGTAAAGATGAGGTCAAGCGTATTGCCTGCCTTGTGAGTAGGGGGGGAAGGTGAGAGGGTGAGGTCAAAAGAGGAGAGGAGTGGAAAGAAGGAGGCAGAGAGGAATGAGTCAAAGGTAGACGTGGGGAGGTTAAAGTCACCCAGAACTGTGAGAGGTGAGCCGTCCTCAGGAAAGGAGCTTATCAAGGCATCAAGCTCATTGATGAACTCTCCGAGGGAACCTGGAGGGCGATAAATGATATAGATGTTAAGCTTGAAAGGGCTGGTAACTGTGACAGCATGGAATTCAAAGGAGGCGATAGATAGATGGGTAAGGGGAGAAAGAGAGAATGACCACTTGGGAGAGATGAGGATCCCGGTGCCACCACCCCGCTGACCAGAAGCTCTCGGGGTGTGCGAGAACACGTGGGCAGACTAAGAGAGAGCAGTAGGAGTAGCAGTGTTATCTGTGGTGAGCCATGTTTCCGTCAGTGCCAAGAAGTCGAGGGACTGGAGGGACGCATAGGCTGAGATGAGCTCTGCCTTGTTGGCCGCAGATCGGCAGTTCCAGAGGCTACCGGAGACCTGGAACTCCACGTGGGTCGTTCGGGCTGGGACCACCAGGTTAGGGTGGCCGCGGCCACGCGGTGTGAAGCGTTTGTATGGTCTGTGCAGAGAGGAGAGAACAGGGATAGACAGACACATAGTTGACAGGCTACAGAAGAGGCTACGCTAATGCAAAGGAGATTAGAATGACAAGTGGACTACACGTTTCGAATGTTCAGAAAGTTAAGCTTACGTTGCAAAAAAATAAAATAAAAGATCTTATTGACTAAAAATGATATAGTACTGCTGGCTGGTGAAGTAGGCTGGCTAGCAGTGGCTGTGTTGTTGAAAGTGAAGCTGGCTAGGTAACCTCGACAATTTCTCAAAATTTCTCTAAACTACACAATTATCTTGGATACAAGAACAGCAAAGACAACTAGCTAACACTACGCTAATCAAGTCGTTCCGTTGTAATGTAAGTTTCTACAGTGCTGCTATTCGGTAGAAGTTGGCTAGCTAGCAGTGTTAGCTAGCAGTGTTGGCTAGGTAGGAGGACGGCAGCGCGGCAGGCGAAAATAGCTGGCTAGCTAACCGATAATTACTCAAAGCTACACAATTATCTTAGATACAAAGATAGCAAAGACAACTATGTAGCTAGCTAACACTACACTAATCAAGTCGTTCCGTTGTAATGTAATCGTTTCTACAGTGCTGCTAATCGGTGGCTAGTTGGCTAGCTAGCAGGGTTGACTACGTTACGTTACGTTACGTTAGGACGAGAATACCTGGCTAGCGAACCTCAGCGAACCTCAATAACTACACAATTATCTTTGATACAAAGACGGCTATGTAGCCAGCTAAGTAGCTAGCTAAGATCAAACAATCAAAGATAGCAAAGACAACTGTGTAGCCAGCTAACACTACACTAATCAAGTCGTTCCGTTGTAATGCACTCGTTTCTAAAATGCTGCTATTCGGTGGCTAGCTGGCTAGCTAGCAATGTTGGCTACGTTGCGTTACGTTAGGACGAAAATAGCTGGCTAGCGAACCTCAATAACTACACAATTATGTTTGATACAAAGACGGCTATGTAGCTAGCTAAGATCAAACAAATCAAACCGTTGTACTGTAATGAAAATGAAAATGAAAATGAAATGGTAATACTACCTGTGGAGCGAAGCGGAATGCGACTACTCCCTCCAACCCGGAAGTCATTAAACTAGACTACCTAGCAAGCTGCACCATAAAGACCAAGGAGCTCTCCAAACAGTTCAAGGACAACGTTTTGTAGAAGGACAGATCAGGCTTGAGTTATAAAAAAATATCAGAAACTTTGATCATCCCACAGAGCACCATTAAATCCATTATTAAAATGTTTTAAGAATATGGCACCACAACAAACCTGCCAAGAGAGGGCCACCCACCAAAACTCACGGACCAGGCAAGGAGGGCATTAATCAGAGAGGCAACAAAGAGACTAAAGATAACCATGAAGGAGCTGCAAAGCTCCACAGTGGAGATTGGAGTATCTGTCTATAGGACCACCTTAAGCTGTACACTCCACAGAGATGGCCTTTACAGAAGACTGGCCAGAAAAAAGCCACGCTTAAAGAAAAAAAGAACACAGTTGGTGTTCGCCAAAAGTCATGTTGGGAGACTCCCCAAACATATGACAAAAAGGTATTCTGGTCAAGTGAGACTAAAATGTAGCTTTTGGCCATAAAGGAAACGCAAACTCAACACCTCATCACCCCCAGAACACCAACCCCCAGTGATTCATGGTGGTGGAAGCATCATGCTGTGAGGATGTCCCAGTCGACAGGGACAGGGAAACTTTTCAGAATTGAAAGAATGATGGATGGTGCTAAAAACCGGGAAATTCTTGAGGGAAACCTGTTTCAATCTTCAAGAGAATGACACTAGGATGGAGGATCACCTTCCAGCAGGACAATGACCCTAAGCAACACTCGAGTGGTTTAAGGGGAAACATTTAAATGTCTTGCAATGGCCTAGTCACAGCCCAGACCTCAATCCAATTGAGAATATGTGGTATGACTTAAAGACTGCTGTACACCAGCGGAACCCATCCAACTTGAGAAGCTGGAGCAGTTTTGTCTTGAAGAATGGGCAAAATTCCCAGTGGCTCGATGTGACAAGTTTATAGAGACATACTCCAAGAGACTTGCAGCTGTATTTTCTGCAAAAGGTGGCTCTACAAAGTATTGACTTTGGGGGGGGGGGGGGGTGAACAGTTATGCATGCTCAAGTTTTCTGTTTTCTTGTCTTATTTCTTGATTGTTTAACAATAAAAAACATTTTGTATCTTCATAGTCGTAGGCGTGTTGTGTACATCAAATATCAAAATCAAAATGATACAAACCCCTCAAAAAATATATTTTAATTCCAGGTTGTAAGGCAACAAAATAGGAAAAATGCCAATGCCACTGTATTTAACAAAAAAATAAATAAATTGTTGGTAAAAAAATACCTCCATTCATTTAAGAAAAACCTGTACCAGGTTACCTTCAGATGTGTACTGTGACACTTGTGGGGGTCGTAGAGCAAAACGGAGAACACCCTTGTTGGCAGTTGTTCAACAGTAGGGATTTTTCATTGAAGTACCTCTTGTCATTCAATGAGAGATGACTCATCCACATGCAATTTTTTTCACTTGAGAAATAGTGACCAAACATCCTAGTCAGATGCAAAATTGAGCGACTACTGTCACGCCCTGGCCTTAGTATTCTTTGTTTTCTTTATTATTTTAGTTAGGTCAGGGTGTGACATGGGGAATGCTTATGTTTTGTCGGTTTTGGGTGGTTATATGGTAAAGGGGTTGTTGGGTGTAGTGTATGGGTTTGTGTTGAGTGAATGTGTCTAGCTGTGTCTATGGTTGAGTGTAGGTTCTAGGAAAGTATATGGTTGCCTGAATTGGGTCTCAATTAGAGACAGCTGGTTATTGTTGTCTCTGATTGGGAGCCATATTTAAGGCAACCATAGGCTTTAGCTGTTTGTGGGGAATTGTCTATGTCAGTGTGTAGTGGTCAGTGTCAGCACCATTTCTGTTTATATAGCTTCACGGTAGTCTTTTTGTTGTTTTGTCTCGTTTTTTCCTTCTTTTAATAAAGAGAAGATGTATTTTTCACACGCCGCGCCTTGGTCCTCTCTCAGTCCCTTTGATGATCGTGACAGAATTCCCCACCAATCTACGACCAAGCGGCGTGTCAAGCGGCAACAGGATCCAACTACACAGGATTCATGGACATGGGAGGAGATACTGGATGGTAAGGGGCCTTGGGCACAACCGGGAGAATATCGCCTCCCTCGTGAAGAGCTGGAGGCAGCTAAAGCCGAGAGGAGGCGATATGAGGAGGCAGCACGGAAGCAAGGCTGGAAGCCCGTGAGTACAACCCAAAAAGTTCTTGGGGGGGGCCTTAAAGGGAGTGTGGCGAAGTCAGGTAGGAGACCTGCGCCTACTCCCTGTACTTACCGTGGAGAGCGAGAGTACGGGCAGACATCGGGTTACGCAGTAGAGCGCATGGTGTCTACTGTACGCGTGCATAGCCCGGTTCGGTACATTCCAGCTCCACGTATCGGCCGGGCGAGATTGAGCGTTGAGCCGTATGTCATGAAGCCGGCCCAAGGCATCTGGTCACCAGTGCGTCTCCTCGGGCCGGTGTACATGGCACCAGCCTTACGCATGGTGTCCCCGGTTCGCCTACATAGCCCGGTGCGGGTTATTCCACCTCCCCGCACTGGTCGGGCGACGGGGAGCATACAACCAGGTAAGGTTGGGCAGGCTCAGTGCTCAAGGGAGCCAGTACGCATGCACGGTCCGGTATTTCCGGCGCCACCTCCCCGCCCCGACCCAGTACCACCAGTGCCTCCTCCACGCACTAGCCCTATGGTGCGTGTCTCCAGCCCTTTGCCACCGGTGCCTACACCGCGCACCAAGCCTCCTGTGTGTCCCCAGAGTCCTGTGCGTCCTGTTGCTGCTCCCCGCACTAGCCCTGAGATGCGTGTCCCCAGCCCGGTACCACCAGTTCCCGGCACCACGCACTAGGCCTAATGTGCGTCTCCAGGGTCCAGTATGCCCTGTTCCTTCTCCCCGCACTAGCCTGAAGGTGCGTGTCCCCAGCCAGGTAACACCAGTTCCGGCACCACGCACCAGGCCTACAGTGCGCCTCAGCCGGCCAGAGTCTGCCTTCTGCACAGCGGGGCCTGAACTGCCCGTCTGCCAAGCGCCATCTGAGCCACCCGTCTGCCAAGCGCCATCTGAGCCACCCGTCTGCCAAGCGCCATCTGAGCCACCCGTCTGCCAAGCGCCATCTGAGCCATCCGTCTACCCAGCGCCATCTGAGCCATCCGTCTACCCAGCGCCATCTGAGCCATCCGTCTGCCCCGAGCCGTCAGAGCCGCCCGTCTGTCAGGAGCCGCTAGAGCCATTCGTCAGTCAGGATCTGCCAGAGCCGCCAACCAATCAGGATCTGCCAGAGCCGCCAACCAGACAGGATCTGCCAGAGCCGCCAACTAGACAGGATCTGCCGGAGCCGCCAGCCAGCCATGAGCAGCCAGATCCGTCAGCCAGCCATGAGCAGCCAGATCCGTCAGCCAGCCATGAGCAGCCAGATCCGTCAGCCAGCCATGAGCAGCCAGATCCGTCAGCCAGCCATGAGCAGCCAGATCCGTCTGCCAGCCATGAGCAGCCAGATCCGTCAGCCAACCATGAGCCATCCAGCCAGGATCCGTCCCTCAGTCCGGAGCTGCCGTCCTTCAGTCCGGAGCTGCTGCCCCTTAGTCCGGTGCTGCCCCTTAGTCCGGTGCTGCCCCTTAGTCCGGTGCTGCCCCTTAGTCCGGTGCTGCCCCTTAATCCAGTGGGGTTAAGGTGGAGGGTGGCCATTTGGAGGAGGCTACGTAAGCGGGTAGTGACTATGGTGGGGCGGGGACCACGACCAGTGCCGGAGCCGCCGCCGTGGACGGACGCCCACCCAGACCCTCCCCTAGACTATGTGCTGGTGCGCCCGGAGTTCGCACCTTAAGGGGGGGGTTATGTCACGCCCTGGCCTTAGTATTCTTTGTTTTCTTTATTATTTTAGTTAGGTCAGGGTGTGACATGGGGAATGTTTGTGTTTTGTCGGTTTTGGGTGGTTATATGGTAAAGGGGGTGTTAGGTGTAGTGTATGGGTTTGTGTTGAGTGAATGTGTCTAGCTGTGTCTATGGTTGAGTGTAGGTTCTAGGAAAGTCTATGGTTGCCTGAATTGGGTCTCAATTAGAGACAGCTGGTTATTGTTGTCTCTGATTGGGAGCCATATTTAAGGCAACCATAGGCTTTAGCTGTTTGTGGGGAATTGTCTATGTCAGTGTGTAGTGGTCAGTGTCAGCACCATTTCTGTTTATATAGCTTCACGGTCGTCTTTTTATTGTCTTGTCTCGTTTTTTCCTTCTTTTAATAAAGAGAAGATGTATTTTTCACACGCCGCGCCTTGGTCCTCTCTCAGTCCCTTTGATGATCGTGACAACTCACACATTTCTTGAGTTATAATTGATTAATTTGGACTATTTTGAGGAAGTTTATACTGGCTATGGCCTCTCAAAATAGACAAACAGTACTATTGCCTCTTTTTTTTCATTTTTCAATTGAGTGTCTTTTAAAGGAGTGTGCAAGCACTGTGTCCACCCCCTCAGTCCTTAACTACAGACTACAGGGTTAATAGACCTGTCACTCTACTGGGATTTCTTCTCCCACTCCCCTCTGCCTTAATGAGTTTCTCCTGGAACACACTTACATACCGAACCCCCACATGCCTGAATGGATATACATGTACACACACAGGCAGAGGGCACACACAAATACACACATTCACACACACAGTGGTGTAAAGTACTTAAGTAAAAATACTTTTACTTTTACTTCACTACGTTCCTAAAGAAAATAATCAACCTTTTACTCCATACATTTTCCTGTACACCCAAAAGTACGCGTTACATTTTGAATGTTTAGCACGACATGAAAATGGTCCAATTCACATACTTATCAAGAAAACATTCCTGGTCTTCCCTACTGTCTCTGATCTGGCGGACTCACTTCAGACAAGTGCTTAGTTTGTAAATTATGTCTAAGTGTTGGACTATGCCCCTGGCCATACCGTAAATTAACTTCTTGCAACTATAGGGGGTGCTGTTTCAAATTAGCATAATTGTCTCTACAGATTAAACTGCCTAGTACTCAATTCTTGCTCGTACAATATGCATATTATTGTTATTATTGGATAGAAAACACTCTCTAGTTTTTATAGCCATTTGAATTATGTCTCTGAGGGAAACAGAACTCATTCTACAGCACTTTTCCTCCCAGTGTGTGAGATTTAGACATCTTGGCCTCTGGTTCCAGATCAGTTTTAAAAGTCTCTGTTAATCCTATGAGATACAAACACTGCCCACGCCTTCCTCTAGATGTCAGTAAGTGGTGACAATTTGAATGGAGTCGATTGCGCAATCATTGGCTCTATAAATCACCAAATACCGGAAGTAGCGTTCCTTTGGACTGTGCGCTCAACGCAAGAAGGATATCTGACTGGCCTTTTTCCAAGCCTTGGTTTAGCCAGTAATATAGCGTCGGTCATCTTTTTACTCGTTATAGGTGTTAGAAACATCATAATGTAGTTAATTTAAACCGTTTTATAGCAATTTATATCCGTTTAGTGCGATTTTGAGGCATTGCTTTGTAATAGACTTTGAAGCTCCGGGCACGTTTCGGGGTCCCGGTCGTACGTTAGTGGGCATTTCGACGGACAAGTGGACATCTTTCGACCAAAAGAAGATTAGACCCAAGAAAGGATACATTGCCCAAGAATCTGATGGAAGATCGCCTCATAGTAAGAAATATTTAAGATGATAAATCGTTGTTCTGTAGAAAAATGTCAAACGCACGTTCCGCCATTTTGTTAGATGTAGCTTTGCTTGGCGAAACCTGTATTGAAAAGTAAGGATAATTTAAATAATGTAATTCCGGGATTGTATTAAGAATTAAATTGTCTATCAATCGCTGTCCACCCTGTATTTTTTAGTCAAGTTTATGAGTATTTATGTATAAGACTAGATCACTGTCTAATATGGTGCAGGACATTTTCTGACCAGCTGAGCTACTTTTGTCATTGTCTAACCATGATTTTGGTGGCTAAATATGCACATTTTCGAAAAAACTCTATGTATGTTGTAATATGATGTTACAGGAGTGTCATCTGAAGAATTCTGAGAAGGTTAGTGAAAAAATTAATATATTTTGGCGATGATTACGTTATCGCTCTCTTTGGCTAGAATCAATGCTCTGGTAACGTTTGCGTATGTGGTATGCTAATATAACGATTTATTGTGTTTTCGCCGTAAAACACTTAGAAAATCTGAAATGTTGTCTGAATTCACAAGATCTGTGTCTTTCCATTGCTATGTGCTGTGTATTTTTAAGAAATGTTTTATGATGAGTAAATTGGTAATACACGTTGCTGTCTGTAGTAATTCTAGGAGCTTTGGTGAGATTTGTGATGCTGGCTGCAATGGCAAACTATGATTTATACCTGAAATATGCACATTTTTCTAACAAAACCTATCCTATACCATAAATATGTTATCAGACTGTCATCTGATGAGGTTTTTTCTTGGTTAGTGGCTATCAATATCTTAGTTTAGCCGAATTGGTGATAGCTACTGGTTTTGAGAGAAAATGGTGGACAAAGAAAAATGGTGATTTTTGCTAACGTGTTTAGCTAATAGATTTACATATTGTTTCTTCCCTGTAAAACATTTAAAAAATCTGAAATGGTGGCTTTATTCACAGGATCTGTATCTTTCATTAGGTGTCTTGGACTTGTGATTTAATGATATTTAGATGCTACTATTTAATTGTGACGCTATGCTAGCGATGCTAATCAGTGTGGGGGGGGGGGGGGGGGGGGGGGGGGGGGGGGGTGCACACCGGACCCGGGGTAGAGGCTCCTGGAAGGTTAAACAAGAAAATTGTGCATTCTGGTTCGCTTAATATAAGGAATTGTAAATTATTTATACTTTTACTTTTGATACTTAAGCATATTTTAGCAATTTAGCAATTTACTTTAGACACTTATATTTAAAACTTTTTTTTCAAAACTTTTACTCAAGTAGTATTTTACTGGGTTACTTTCACTTATACTTGACTCATTTTCTATTAAGGTATCTTTAATTTTACTCTTTTTTTTCACCTTTTTTTAACCAGGTATGCCAGTTGAGAACAAGTTCTCATTTGCAACTGCGACCTGGCCTGGCCAACTGCGACCTGGCCAAAATAAAGCAAAGCAGTGCGACAAAAACAACACAGAGTTACACAAAAGTACAGTCAATAACACAATAGAAAATCTATATACAGTGTAGGCAAATGTAGTAAGGAGTTAAGGCAATAAATAGGCCAATAGAAGCAAAATAATAACAATTTAGAAAATGAACACTGGAGTGATAGATGTTGATATGCAAGTAGAAATACTGGTGTGCAAAAGAGAAAAAAAAGTAAATAAAAACAATATGGGTATGAAGTAGGTAGTTGGGCTATCTACAGATGGGCTGTGTACAGCTGCAGCAATCGGTAAGATGCTCAGATAGCTGATGCTTAAAGTTAGTGAGGGAGTTATAAGTCTTCACCTTCAGCGATTTCTGCAATTTGTTCCAGTCATTGGCAGCAGAGAACTGGAAGGAAAGGTGGCCAAAGGAAGTGTTGGCATTGGGAATGACCAGTGAACTATACCTGCTGGAGCGCGTGCTACGGGTGGGTGTTGTTATGGTGACTAGTGAGCTAAGATAAGGCTGAGCTTTACCTAGCAAAGACTAATAGATGACCTGGAACCAATGGGTCTGGTGACGAATATGTATCGAGGGCCAGCTAACACGAGCTTACAGGTCGCAGTGGTGAGTGGTATATTGAGCTTTGGTGACAAAATGGATGCACTGTGAAAGACTGCATCCAGTTTGCTGAGTAGAGTGTTGGAGGCAAATTCTGTAACTGACATTGTTGAGGATCGGTAGGATAGTCAGTTTTACGAGGGTATGTTTGGCAGCGTGTGCGAAGGAGGCTTTGTTGCAAAATGTAAGGGCTGTCGTTCTCCTCATCCTCGGATGAGGAGAGGAGAGAAGGATCAGTAGACCAATACGCAGCATTCGGGAAATAAGCCATCTCTTTATTTGCAACGATGGCAACACGAAAACAAAAACACTTACAAAATTACAAAACAAGAAAACGACGTAGACGAAAACCTGAACATGAACTACATAACTAACGTAAAACTCACGGACAGGAACAGACTACATCAAAACGAAACGAACAGCCAAACAGTCCCGTATGGTGCAAACATAACACAGATACGGAAGACAATCACCCACCAACAAACAGTGAGAACACCCTACCTAAATATGACTCTTAATTAGAGGAGAACGCAAAACACCTGCCTCTAATTAAGAGCCATACCAGGCAACCAAAACCAACATAGAAACAGATAACATAGACTGCCCACCCAAAACACATGCCCTGACCATAAACACATACAAAAACAACATAAAACAGGTCAGGACCGTTACACAAAATAGGAAGCCGATTCTTCTAGATTTCATTTTGAATTGGAGAAACTTAATATGAGTCTGGAAGGAGAGTTTACAGTCTAGTCAGACACCTAGGTATTTGTAGTTTTCCACATTTGTAGTTTTCCACAAAGGTAGCTTTCACAAAACCCACAAATAGAGATAAAATGAATCACTAACCTTTGAACAACTTCATCAGATGACAGTCTTATAACATTATGTTAATATTGTCAATAGTGTATAACATGATGTTATAAGACTGTCACCTGATGAAGTTGTTCAAGGTTAGTGATTCATTTTATCTTTATTTGTGGGTTTTGTGAAGGCTACCTATGCGGTGGAAACGTGGTGAAAATATACCGTTGTGTGTTTGGCTTTTGTGGTTAGCTAATATAAATACATATTGTGTTTTCGCTGTAAAACATTTTAAAAATCGGAAATGATGGCTGGATTCACAAGATGTTTATCTTTCATTTGCTGTATTGGGACTTGTGATTTCATGAAATTATATGATATCCCTGTCCCGTTAGGCTAGGCTATGCTAGTCAGCTTTTTTGATGAGGATGCTCCAGGATCCGGGAAAAGTGTGAAGTAAAGGTTAAAGGTACAAATTGTGGTTTTACATTGTGAATACTGATGCACCAAATTGTCCGGAGAAATTTTGGACAGTCACGTAATCTAACCAAAAAACTCATCATAAACTTTACTAAAAAATACATGTTGTACAGCAAATGAAAGATACACTGGTTCTTAATGCAACCGCTGTGTTAGATCTTTCAAAATAACTTAAGTACAACGTACAGCATGCAATATTGTGAGACAGCGCTCACCAATTCTCCGCCTTGTTGGAGCCAACATAAACCACAAAAATACGAAATAACATCATAAATATTCTCTTACGTTTGATGATCTTCCATCAGAATGTTGTGCAAGGAGTCCTAGTTCCAGAATAAATCGTTGTTTTGTTTTAGAATGTCCATTTCTTCTGTCGAATTAGCAACTTTGGCTAGCCATGTGGAGGGCACATGTCCAAGAAATCTTTGCGCCTGTAACGAAAAATTCCAAAAGTCCTATTAAACGTCGAATAAACTGGTCAAACTCGTTTGAAAATTCTACTTTATGATGTTTTTCTCATATGTATCCAATAAAATCAGAGCCGGAGCATTTCGTCGTGTAAACCGAACGCATTTCAGAAGACAATGTGAGTTCCCTGGTGCGCAGTTGAATACTGACAAAAGAGCGGACCTGTCACTCCAAAAGCTCTCATTCGGTCTCACAACAAGCTAGACACCCCATTCAACATTCTACTGCCTGTGAAGTGATCTGTATCTGTATGAAGTGCATACAGATCCATAAATATAAGCCAGTTGAATAGGCAGGCCCTGACACAGAGCCCCATTTTCATAATTTTCACTTCCTGTTTGGAAGTTTGCTGCCAAATGAGTTCTGTTTTACTCACAGATATAATTCAAACAGTTTTAGAAACTTCAGAGTGTTTTCTATCCAATAGTAATAATAATATGCATATTGTATGATCTAGAACAGAGTATGAGGCAGTTTAATTTGGGCACGATTTTTTCCCAAAGTGAAAACTGCGCCCCCTATTAAGAAGAAGGCAGTCATTTGAGAAACCAATAAGAATACGGTGATTGACAGAATCTAATGCCTTGGCCAGGTCGCTGAAGACGGCTGCACAGTACTATCTTTTATCGATGGTGGTTATGATATCATTTAGTACCTTGAACGTGGCTGAGGTGCACCCTTGACCAGCTCGGAAACCAGATTGCACAGCGGAGAAGGTATGGTAGGATTTGAAATGATCAGTGATCTGATTGTTAACTTGGCTTTCGAAGACTTTAGAAAGGCAGGGCAGGATGGATATAGGTCTGTACCAGTTTGGGTTTAGAGTGTCACCCCCTTAGAAGAGGGGGATGACCGTGGCAGCTTTCCAATCTTTAGGAATCTTGGAAAATATGAAAGAGATGTTGAACAGACTAGTAATAAGGGTTGCAACAATGGCGGTTGATAATTTTAGAAAGAGAGGTTCCAGATTGTCTAGCCCAGCTGATTTGTACGGGTCCAGGTTTTGCAGCTCTTTCAGAACATCTGCTATCTGCATTTGGTTGAAGGAGAACCTGGGTAGGCTTGGGCAAGTCGCTGCTGGGGGTTTAGAGCTGTTGGCTGGGGGTTGGGGTAGCCAAGAGGAAAGCATGGCCAGATGTAGAGAAATGCTTCTTGAAATTCTTGATTATCGTGGATTTATCGTGGTGACAGTGTTTCCTAGCCTCAGTGCAGTGGGCAGCTGGGAGGAGGTGCTCTTATTCTCCATGGACTTTACAGTGTTCCAGAAAGTTTTGGAGTTAGAGCTACAGGATGCACATTTCTGTTTGAAAAAGCTAGCCTTTGCTTTCCTAACTGACTGTGTGTATTGGTTCCTGAATGCCCTGAAAAGTTGCATATCGCGGGGACAATTCGATGCTAGTGCAGTACGCCACAGGATGTTTTTGTGCTGGTCGAGGGCAGTCAAGTCTGGAGTCAACCAAGGGCTATATCTGTTCTTAGTTCTACATTTTTTAAATGGGGCATGCTTATTTAAGATGGTGAGGAAATTGCTTTTCAAGATCAACCAGGCATCCTCTACTGACGGGATGAGGACAATATCCTTCCAGGATACCTGGGCCAGGTCGATTACAAAGGCCTGCTCGCAGAAGTGTTTTAGGGAGCGTTTGACAGTGATGAGGGGTGGTCATTTGACCGTTGACCCATAACGGATGCAGGCAATGAGGCAGTGATCGCTAAGATCCTGATTGAAAACAGCAGAGGTGTATTTGGAGATGGTCAGGATAATATCTATGATGGTGTTTACAGATTTGTACCTGGTGGGTTCCTTGATAATTTGTATGAGATTGACGGCATCTAGCTTAGACTGTCGGACGGCCGGTGTGTTAACATATTCCAGTTTAGGTCACCTAACAGAACAAACTCTGAAGATAGATGGGGGGAAATCAATTCACATATGGTGTCCAGGGCACAGCTGGGAGCTGAGAGGGGTCTATAACTTAACGGCAACAGTGAGAGACTTATTTCTAGAGAGTATCATTTTTTTAATTAGAAGCTCGAACTGTTTGGGCATAGACCTGGAAATATGACCGATCTCTGCAGGCTTTCTCTGCAGCAGATTGCAACTCCTCCCCTTTTGGCAATTCTATCTTGATGGAAGATGTTGTATTTGGGGATGGAATCTCAGAATTTTTGGTGGCCTTCCTAAGCCAGGATTCAGACACGGCAAGGACATCAGGTTTGGCGGGTGTGCTAAAAGCAGTAAGTAAAACAAACTTCGGGAGGAGGCTTCTGATGTTAACATGCGTGAAACCAAGGCTTTTACGGTTACAGAACTCAACAAATGAGAGCGCCTGGGGACACACAGGGTCTGGGTTAACCTCTACACCACCTGAGGAACAGAGGAGGAGTAGGATGAGGGTACGGCTAAAAGACTATCAAAACTGTTCTTCTTGTACGTTGGGGACAGAGAACAAAAGGAGCAGATTTCTGGGCGTGGTGGAATAGATTCAGGGCATAATGTACAGACGGGGGTATGGTAGGGTGCGAGTACAGTGGAGGTAAACCTGGGCATTGGGTGCCGATAAGAGAGGTTGCATCTCTGGAGGCACTAGTTATGCTAGGTGAGGTCACCGCATGTCTGGGAGGTGGGACAAAATAGGTATCTGAGGCATGTTGAGTGGGGCTAGGGGCTCCGCAGTAAAATAAAACAATGATGACTACCCTAAACAACAGTATACAAGGCATATTGACATTAGAGAGAGACATAAAGCAACCACAGGTGTTGATTGGGAGAGCTAGCTAAGACAACAACGGGAAAGACAACAACAGCTAATCAGCAAAGACAAAAACAACAACAGGTAAAAGGGCGATGAATTGGCAGAGAGACTCAGTTAACTACACACAGGGCCCGAGTACCATAATCAAGGCGTACCATAATTAATGAACAGTCAAGCAGGCATCAGCTATGTAGCCAGGTGATCATAGGGTCCAGTGAACAGCAATAGATGAAACAGCGAATCCGTTAGGTAGTTGTTACTACACTAGCAAGCGGGGGACACAGCGATCCTAAAGTTAAGCAGGCCGGGTCTAGCAGAAACTTCTTCACCGACGTCCGACAAAGGCCGGTTGAGGGCACATTGGACGGGATTAAGTCGGCAGACCAGTCGTGATGGATCGGCGGAGCTCCGTCTCGACAAAGGGTGCAGGCCAATTGGCAAAAGAGGTATTGTAGCTGGAGTAATTCCGTTTGCTAGCCGGGAGATGCGCCTTGCTCGAGAGTAACTGGTGCTAGCTTCGGGACAAGGACATTAGCCACTATTGTATAGCCACACGGTAGCAGCTAGCTGCGGTGATCCGATGCAAAGGTCCAGAGTTTACGGCAGGAATCCGGTGATGTAGTGGCTTCTAGTCGTGTTAGTGAAGAGTCCGGGAGGCATCAGCTGTGTACCCGAGTGATCATAGGGCCCACTGAGCAGGCCGGGAGATGGGCCTGTCTCAAGGCTAGCTTCGGGGCTGGGCAACTCTGGAGTAATGGTCCAGAGCTTACGGGAGGAATCTGGTGAAGTAGTGGAGAAAAGGAGTCCGATAAGCTCAGGGTTGATATCGCGCTGTGCAGACTGGCGGGTATTATCCAGGCTAAAAGTGGCTGAGTGCCTGAGCTAAAGATAAAGACCACTAGTAGTGGCTAACAATGACTAAATAGCTAGCAGCTAATTAGCATCTGATGGCTAGCTTCTGATGGAGGTTCTAGCTGAGGTCTAAAAATAGCAGATCCGTATCACAATTGTGTGAGGCGGGTTGCCGGAAGGTATGTTTAATTTAAACATGGAAAAAAAGATTGAAAAAGATTGAAATACACTGCTCAAAAAAATGAAGGGAACACTTAAACAACACAATGTAACTCCAGGTCAATCACACTTCTATGAAATCAAACTGTCCACTTAGGAAGCAACACTGATTGACAATAAATTTCACATGCTGTTGTGCAAATGGAATAGACAAAAGGTGGAAATTATAGGCAATTAGCAAGACACCCCCAAAAAGGAGTGATTCTGCAGGTGGTGACCATAGATCACTTCTCAGTTCCTATGCTTCCTGGCTGATGTTTTGGTCACTTTTGAATGCTGGCGGTGCTCTCACTCTAGTGGTAGCATGAGACGGAGTCTACAACCCACACAAGTGGCTCAGGTAGTGCAGTTCATCCAGGATGGCACATCAATGCGAGCTGTGGCAAAAAGGTTTGCTGTGTCTGTCAGCGTAGTGTCCAGAGCATGGAGGTGCTACCAGGAGACAGGCCAGTACATCAGGAGACGTGGAGGAGGCCGTAGGAGGGCAACAACCCAGCAGCAGAACCGCTACCTCCGCCTTTGTGCAAGGAGGTGCACTGCCAGAGCCCTGCAAAATGACCTCCAGCAGGCCACAAATGTGCATGTGTCAGCATATGGTCTCACAAGGGGTCTGAGGATCTCATCTCGGTACCTAATGGCAGTCAGGCTACCTCTGGCGAGCACATGGAGGGCTGTGCGGCCCCACAAAGAAATGCCACCCCACACCATGACTGACCCACCGCCAAACCGGTCATGCTGGAGGATGTTGCAGGCAGCAGAACGTTCTCCAAGGCGTCTCCAGACTCTGTCACGTCTGTCACATGTGCTCATGTGCTCAGTGTGAACCTGCTTTCATCTGTGAGAGCACAGGGCGCCAGTGGCGAATTTGCCAATCTTGGTGTTTTCTGGCAAATGCCAAACGTCCTGCACGGTGCTGGGCTGTAAGCACAACCCCACCTGTGGACGTCGGGCCCTCATACCACCCTCATAGAGTCTGTTTCTGACCGTTTGAGCAGACACATGCACATTTGTGGCCTGCTGGAGGTCATTTTGCAGGGCTCTGGCAGTGCACCTCCTGGCACAAAGGCGGAGGTAGCGGTCCTGCTGCTGGGTTGTTGCCCTCCTACGGCCTCCTCCACGTCTCCTGATGTACTGGCCTGTCTCCTGGTAGCACCTCCATGCTCTGGACACTACGCTGACAGACACAGCAAACCTTTTTGCCACAGCTCGCATTGATGTGCCATCCTGGATGAACTGCACTACCTGAGCCACTTGTGTGGGTTGTAGACTCCGTCTCATGCTACCACTAGAGTGAGAGCACCGCCAGCATTCAAAAGTGACCAAAACATCAGCCAGGAAGCATAGGAACTGAGAAGTGATCTGTGGTCACCACCTGCAGAATCACTCCTTTTTTGGGGGTGTCTTACTAATTGCCTATAAATTCCACCTTTTGTCTATTCCATTTGCACAACAGCATGTGAAATTTATTGTCAATCAGTGTTGCTTCCTAATTGGACAGTTTGATTTCACAGAAGTGTGATTGACTTGGAGTTACATTGTGTTGTTTAAGTGTTCCCTTTATTTTTTTGAGCAGTGTATATACAAAAAAAGATGAAAACACTAAATTTACACGGGACAACGACAAAACACGTCTGCACTGCTACGCCATCTTGGGAAAAATGTGCCTTTTCCACCACTGCACACACACATGCACACGCAGCCATGAATGCAGTCACACACACACACTCACTCAAGATTGAGCAGCGGCAGGAAATGTACTTTGGAAGGGATCTTTCTTCTTTATTTTATGATAGGGAGCTACGGCACTTAGCCATGTACGTTCACAGAGGCGATAATCTTAAGTAAAGTTTGAAAAAAAGATGCAAATCCCACAAAAACCCTGTCATTTCACCTCTTTTCATTTATTCAGCTTCAGAATGGCAACATCTAAAATCTATTTACTCTGGCTTCAGTTATTGTAAGATATTAAGTCAAGGTCGACATGCTTTATAGGTCACAGAGGAATGTATGAATCTGCCTCCATCAGAGGCTCAAAGTAATGAAATGTTCTATTTCAAATTACGATGATATTTCTTCCTCAGGTGTAGAAAGTGCTTTATGTCTCCTTTTAGAACAGATCAATGTAGCCCACACAGGAGTTCACCAGGCTTGCCTATTTCTTTTTTACCTCCACCTCTCTAGTCATTCAGTTCATAAATGTAATTCAGAGATTCCCACACGGAGCGCATCCATGGTCAATGCCCTGCTCAAGGGCACGTTGACGAATCTACCACCAGGCCAAAACACGTGAACCTGAACCCTCCAAGATCCCCCCACAGTTCCCCAATAGCTGTCCCTCAACCATTCGAGACCCCTCCCACAGTCCCCCGCCAAAGAAGAAAAATAAAACATAAAACATTTAATTATTTCATTTCTCCACCCCCAAGAACCCCCCAATGCACCAACAACCAAGAGAATGAAATAAAGAGGAAAAAGGAAAAGACAGAAGAAAACAACAAACAACAATGCAAACACAAAATAATAACAAAATAATACATTTAAAACAAAGGACGTCAAGGACAACTAAAATCATAACAGTAATGCCAACTGTATATGTTTGTGTGCATGTCTGGCACTATTACATGTATGTGTGTGTTCTTGTATGTGTTTATTTGAATGAGAGTGTGTGTATATGCATGTGTACAAACACCGGCACGGCATCAGCCTCAGGCAAACCTGCATTAGTTGTAAAACCACTCCCCCTCAGTTTTTTTTTTACTTTTATCTTTGACCATCATTCTATCGCTCACACAGTAACTCCACCCCTCACTTGTATCCAATTCCACATCCTAATCCTCAGCTTCCCTCAGCCCATCCCATCTAGCACTGCTGGCCACCCTCAGCTTCCCTCAGCCCATCCCATCTAGCACTGCTGGCCACCCACTTTGTGTTTCTACGCAACACATATCTTTCAACTATGCTGTGATGTTTAATGTCCAATTTCAATCTATCTAAACGAATAGAATCCACAGATTGCAAGTTGAAGATAAATACTTTTACTAAGAGTATTAGTATATTAGTAATTGACTGACCCGGTCTCTCCAGATCTCCTAACATAACTATTTCTAGGGTCAATTTTAGATCAATGCTATGCATTTTCAGCCATTCCTGAACCTGAGACCGGAAACAGGCTACCTGAAGGCAATATCAAGATAAATGGTAAATTGATTCTGTATCCTCACAACAAAATCTGCAGAGCTTTGATGACTTTATGCCCCAAATATTCAACATTTTGGTGGTGGCAAGAATTCTATATAATAATTTTAGCTGAAAAGCACGTCTTGAATTTTGCATAGTTTTTTATATCAACTCATACCATGCAATCGTTACATCAAAAATCTCTTCCCAACTATTTTGCAATCTGTATGGCACAATTTATGCTATTTTTATTCCTCCGCCAGTTTTGATCCTTTATATTATATGGCAGACAGACCAGTTCCATGCCTCCTCCATTTTTGGGGAAATGCTGTAATCAATTGGTTGTATTCTTGGATTGAGCAGACCTTCCCGTGCAATTCTGATGACTCCATGAAGGACATAACTCTACCATGCCAATTTACAATATAATTTAAGAACAACATACCCTTTTCAAACATTACAGGTATTTTATCAACCAGCACATTTGAGTACAGCCATAATACAGTCCTGAGAGCATATCTTACTGCTGACATACGGTTCTGGAAGCGAATGGTTAATGCTGTACATCTAGATAACTTTAGCAGAGTACAGAGTTGTTTCAGTGCCTCGTTGGTTTCTTTTAGATAGCTCCCCAATTGAATTGAACACAAGCTATATATACACAGACTACATTTGGCCAAATTCTGAAATTCACTGAGTAGGATGGTCCTCCCCTTCCTCCTCTGAGGAGCCTCCACTGAAATCTCAAATGTGACTCACCACCTGGATTCGGTCTTATGCATCAACATTTGAAATGGTGTTTTTCACATTAGATCAAATTAGAGACATTTACAAAAGTATTCAGACCCTTTACTCAGTACTTTGTTGAAGAATCGTTGGCAGTGATTAAAGCCTCAAGTCTTCATGGGTATGACACTACAAGCTTGTCACACCTGTATTTGGGGAGTTTCTCCCATTCGTCTCTGCAGATCCTCTCAAGCTCTGTCAGGTTGGATTGGGAGCGTCACTGCACAGCTATTTTATGGTCTCTTCAGAGATGTTAGATCGGTCTGGCTGGGCCAGTCAGAGACTTGTCCCAATAAGAGACTTGCCCCAATGCCACTCCTGCAGTGTCTTGGCTGTGTGCATAGGGTCGTTGTCCTGTTGGAAGGTGAACCTAACCCCAGTCTGAGGACCTAAGTGCTCTGGAGCAGGTTTTGATCAAAGCACTTTGCTCCGTTCATCTTTCCCTCGATCCTGACTAGTCTCCCAGACCCTGACGCTGCAAAACATCCCCACAGCATGATGTTCCCACTGTAACAAGGTTATATTGGTGATTCCCCTTGCCACTTTATTGTTAAGCCAATGCGTTTTTTGGTTTGAGTTTGGTCATGCCTTCACCTACTGAACATGGCATCTTATTGGCTGGTTTGCGTGGCTTGCTTACGAGGGAGGATGTTTCAGTTAGACTCTTCCCAGCGAATAAGCACCAAACCAGCGGTAAGTTGTTGGTTGCAAAGCACTGTAAGTCAAAAGTGATTTTTACACTCCCAAGTGATGATTTGATTGTACAATTTATATAAATTGTTTGTTAATGTTATTCAAACATCACAAACAAGATGCAGAATTTTGGGGGGGAATATTTGTTGTGCATTTTGTTGTAGAGAATTCAAGCTAATGCTAGCTAGTAACTTACTGTGTCTGGTGGGGGGGGTTGTATATTTTGTACAGTGCGAGAGTGCAGAGTTGGATGGTGAGCCGTGCATTGCATGACATGCAATTTTGTGCTACAAGTTGGAGTTTGTGTCGATGATTGATTGTACACAATGCAAGAAGAGTACTGTTACACCACCACCATACTTCAAAGTACGGATGGTGTCAGGTTGCCTCCAGACATAACGCTTGGCATTCAGGCCAAAGAGATCAATCTTGGTTTCATCAGACCAGGGAATCTTGTTTCTCATGGTCTGAGAGTCTTTTTTGTGCCTTTTAGCTAACTCCAAGCAGGCTGTCATGAGCCTTTTACTGAGGAGTAGCTTCCGTCTGGCCATTCTAACATAAAGGCCTGGTTAATGGAGTGCTGCATAGATGGTTGTCCTTCTGGAAGGTTCTCCCATCTCCACAGAGGAACTCTGGAGCTCTGTCAGAGTGACCATCGGGTTTTTGGTGGACTCCCTGACCAAGCCCTTCTGCCCCGATTGCTCGGTTTGGCCAGACGGCCAGCTCTAGGAAGAGTCTTGGTGGTTCTAAACTTCTTCCATTTAAGAATAATGGAGGCCACTGTGTTCTTGGGGACCGTCAATACTGCAGAACATTTTTGGTACACTTCCCCAGATCTATGCCTTGACACAATCCTGTCTCGGAGCTCTACAGACAAATCCTTTGACCTCATGGCTTGGTTTTTGCTCTGACATGCACTGTCAACTGTGGGACATTATATAGACAGGTGTGTGCTTTCCAAATCATGTCCAATCAATTGAATTTACCACAGGTGGACTCGTATCAAGTTTTAGAAACAGGATGCACCTGAGCTCAATTTCGAGTCTCATAGCAAAGTGTCTGAATAGTTATGTAAGTAAGGTATGAGGTAGGTTCTATTTTCATTCTCAATACATTTGCAAAAATTTCGAAAAACCTGTTTTTGTTTTGTCATTATGGGGTATTGTGTGTACATTGATGAGAAATCGTTTTTTAAAAACATTTTAGAATCGGGCTATAATGTAAGACAAGACTTTCCAAATACACTGTATGTGCCATGTATATACCATATATTACGTTCCCCGACATTATAGAAAAGAGCAGAGCTCTCTGTTCAGAGCTCAGTCCTACCTACCTACAAACAGGTTATCCTCTCTTCGGTAGAGGGCAGTATTTTCACCCTCCGGATGAAAAGCGTGCCCAAAGTAAACTGCCTGTTACTCAGGCCCAGAAGCTAGGATATGCATATAATTGGTAGATTTGGATAGAAAATACTCTAAAGTTTCCAACACTGTTAGAATTATGTATGTGAGTATAACATAACTGATATGGCAAGCAAATACCTGAGAAGAATCCATCCAGGAAGTGGAATTATTTTCATGTGGCTGTTTTTCAACTCAATGCCTATAGAAAATCCAATGGGTTAGGAATCCGATTGCAGTTCCTATAGCTTCCACTAGATGTCAACAGTCTTTAGACATGGTTTCAAGCTTTTATTTTGAAAAACGACGTGTAAAAAGCCATTTTGGTCAGAGGACAGAGGAAGTTTGCAGACCTGATTTGGCGCACTCCCGTGAGCTCGTCGTTAGTTTTTTTTCCCTTTCTATTGAAATATTATTGATTTATTAAGACAATAAACAACCTGAGGAATAATTATAAACATCGTTTGACATGTTTTGACAAACTTTACCGGTACTTTTAGTATGTATTCGTCTGACTGTTGTGACTGCCTTGGAGCCATTGAATTACTGAACAAAATGCGCCAACAAAACAGAGTTTTTAGGACATAAAGAGGGACTTTATCGAACAAAACAAACATTTACTGTGTAACTGGGAGTCTTGTGAGTGCAACCATATGAAGATCATCAAAGGTAAGTGACTTTAATGACTCGTCTACTTGGCTGGTAAAAGTTTGAATGCTCTTTTACACGGGGCGCTGTCCTCAGATAATCGCATGGTATGCTTTCGCCATGAAGCCTTTTTGAAATCTGACACAGTGGCTGGATTAACAAGAAGTTAATCTTTAAGCCAATGTATAACACTTGTATATTTTATGAATGCTTATTATGTGTATTCCTGTATTTTGAATTTGGCGCTCGGTAATTTTACAGGATGTTGGCCCACATACCCTATTGAGGTTATGAAACATTTGCTAATTTCATATTTCTCCAGTAGGTTTCCTCAAGGAGAATGCCCCCCACTTCTTTGTCAAAGGTAATAAAGCAAAATCACTTTAGTAAATACTACAGTGATATCACCCAAAACACTACAGTAAATACTACAGTCTGCAGAAACACTACATTAAATATTACAGGATACTAGAGTCCACAAAAACACTACAGTCAATACGACAGTGTACTACAGCCACAAAAAAACGTACAGTAATTGCTATAGTATGTACTACTGTTTTTACTACAGTATTTATACTATAGTAAACATTTTACTATCGTAATCTGTAAAATGTACTCACTGGGCCATGGCTGCGGCGGACCTGCACTCACTTGGGGCCAAAGCCAGGCGACCGGTACTTTTAAGCTGACATTAACATGAAAATGACTAACTGTGAACTTTAAAAACACCTTCTCACAAAGCAACTGTTTTGATTATGCAGAGGTTGATGATTTTTCACTTCACAAGTCCTCACTGTCAGGCCTAGCTATGGAAAAACAATTTCTCAAGCATAACATAAGGGTGTATACACTAGTGTTACACTGGTGTTACAGTTGAAAAGCAGAATTAGTGCCTAGGTTTGTCTAAGCCGCTGCCTCCTGTGCACATACTGCTGCAGCATGTGCTTAAATCCGGCCTACTGATATTTTCAGGACACTCTTTTCCTCTCTACTTCTGTCCTATCCAATAAAAAAAATATATGTGAGCAGTTGGACTGCCCCAGGCCTTAAAGAAATAAGAACTTGAATAGGGGACATTCGTCATACTATGGAAATTAATATCAAACAGTTGAACATTCAACTGAGCACAGATTTTGGTTGCAACTTTTCCTCAAGCTCCACAAAAGTACAACTCATTTGAGATCCTTCTGACATTTTGCTGAACTTTTATTCTGGCGTTTTCAGTGGAGACTTTTTGTTTTCCTCTTTTCTTTTCCAGAGGGTTGTGAAGTGGGCCAATTAATCATCACAAATTCCTCCTATCTTTCACTATCAGATATATATTCAAATGCCAACAAAGTAGCACAAACAGGAAAGGAGATACAACTCAGTTATCCCTCGATCCCTCATCTGTTCCCAACTGTGAAGCACAAAGAGACATGAAATATTTCTAGCAATGCATCTGAATATAATCAAGCCCTTTTCCAGACCCAGATTTTATGAAGTATAATTTCTCTCCCACAAACATTAGATTTGCTGCAAAGCCATCTGGCGTGACAGGGAATCGCTCTGTCTGCTCCATTTGGATTAAGCTATTATCTTTAAGGCTGGCCGCCATTTTCCAAAAGCACAAACTAAAGGTAATCTGTTGGACTGCTCCCAGAGTCGGCGTCAGACGAACACAGATTTATCTGTGGAAGGCAACACTATTTCATCCCTATTGATTTAATTCTGACAGCAGGAGAGGGCTGGACGGGAGGGCCCAGAGCTCTGGTTCACTTAGAGAGCCATCCACCACCACTATCTACAGGTGCAGGAGGGCACTGGTGTTCGCTAACTGCAGACTTCATTCCCTATAGCCAGCGGTCATGACCGTTATACCTGTCACAATGGCTAGGCTGGATGGAGAGAAACCGATTACTGAGGCTACAGGTGACACGTAGGTTCCTAAACTCAGCAAAAAAAGAAATGTCCCTTTTTCAGGACCCTGTCTATCAAAGATAATCGTAAAAATCCAAATAACTTCACAGCTCTTCAATGTTTCCCATGCTTATTAAATGAACCATAAACAATTAATGAACATGCACCTGTGGAACGGTCGTTAAAACACTAACATCTTACAGACGGTAGGCAATTAAGGTCGCAGTTATGGAAACTTAGGACACTAAAGAGAGAGGCCATTCGACTGACTCTGAAAAACACCAAAAGAAAGATGCCCAGGGTCCCTGCTCGTCTGCGTGAAAGTGCCTTAGGCATGCTGCAAGGAGGCATGAGGACTGCAGATGTGGCCAGGGCAATACATTGCAATGTCTGTACTGTGAGATGCCTAAGGCAGCGCTACAGGGAGACAGAATGGACAGCTGATCATCCTCGTAGTGGCAGACCACGTGTAACAACACCTGCACAGGATCGGTACATCTGAACATCACACCTGCGGGACAGATAAAGGATGGCAACAACAACTGCCCGAGTTACACCAGGAAAGCAAATCCCTCCATCAGCGCTCAGACTGTCCGCAATAGGCTGAGAGAGGCTGGAGTGATGGCTTGTAGGCCTGTTTTAAGGCAGGTCCTCACCAGACATAACTGGCAACAACGTCGCCTATGGGCACAAACCCACCATTGCTGGACAAGACAGGACTGGCAAAAAATGCTCTTCACTGACGAGTCGTGGTTTTGTCTCACCAGGGGTGATGGTTGGATTCACATTTATCGTCGAAGGAATGAGCGTTACACCAAGGCCTGTACTCTGGAGCGGGATCAATTTGGAGGTGGAGGGTCCATCATGGTCTGGGGCGGTGTGTCACAGCATCATCGGACTGAGCTTGTTGTCATTGCAGGCAATCTCAACGCTGTGCGTTACACGGAAGACATCCTCCTCCCTCATGTGGTACCCTTCCTGCAGGCTCATCCTGACATGACCCTCCAGCATGACAATGCCACCAGCCATACTGCTCATTCTGTGCGTGATTTCCTGCAAGACAGGAATGTCAGTGTTCTGCCATAGCCAGCAAAGAGCCCGGATCTTAATCCCTTGAACTTGCAGGCGCCTTGGTGGAAGAGGCGGGTACCATCTCACAGCAAGAACTGGCAAATCTGGTGCAGTCCATGAGGAGGAGATGCACTGCAGTACTTAATGCAGCTGGTAGCCACACCAGATACTGACTGTTACTTTTGACCCCCCCCTTTGTTCAGGGACACATTATTCCATTTATGTTAGTCACATGTTTGTGGAACTTGTTCAGTTTATATCTCAGTTGTTGAATCTTGTTATGTTCATACACATATTTACACATGTTAAATTTGCTGAAAATAAATGCAGTTGAGAGTGAGATGACGTGTTTTTTGTTGTTGCTGAGTTTAGTATGGAATGCAATATTGTAATCAGATTACAGTAAAAAAAAAAACTAGATGATTACCTAGAGCATTACTTTTAAATTCAGAAAGGATGTTTGCGAAAATAAATCTTTGACACTTCTCTTTTTTCTCAATGACATTCAAATCAGCATTGAAAAAGGTGCACGTTTAAGTTTGTTTCACCTGCGCGAGTCTATAGACTTCATAAACAAGATCTCACCAATAACGGGTTTAACAGAAGACTGTATTTGGGTCACATTAGATGTTTAGAGTCTATATACCAGTATTCCCCATACGGGGGCTGGCAGCCCTAGCTCACTACTAAACTTTATTCTAAAACTGTCTGAATATGTTTTGATGTATAACTATTTCAGGTTTCATGATGAACTACCTCTAAACGAATGGAACATCGATGGGCTCCACATTCGCTCCGAGCTATGCTAACCTTTATGTGGGTCTTTTTATTTTATTAACGTTTTGTCAATAACGAACATCTATTTTTTGCATATGGGGAGGAACGGGAAAAGAGCTGTCAGACTTTATGGCATTACTCAATGACATTGATCCCAATCTCAAAATCACTATTGAATGTGACACGAAACGTGTTCATTACCTCGATATGTGGATTGAGAAATCAAATGGAACTCTGTTTACAACTCTGCATAGAATTGAAATGGACAGAAACACTATTACAGGGGGACAGCTTCCACCCTGCGCCATTAAAAAAAGGGCTTCCAAAGAAGCCAGTTTTTCAGACTGCGCCTGCATATGCTACGCCACAGAGGACTATCTAGAAAAAGCAGACTGCGCCTGCATATGCTACGTCACAGAGGACTATCTAGAAAAGGCAGCAGAGATGCGCAAGAGGTTTCTAAGAAGAAGCTACTATCCACAATGTGTGGATGAAGCACTTAATTTGGCATTGGGGAAAACAGGAGATGAACTGCTACAAAAAAAGACCCACTAGAGCTAACGAACACTCTGTAATGTTCACGACCACATATACTTTGACCTCACGAAAAGTGGGAGATGCTTTCAGAAACACTGGCATGTTTTCTCATCGGACCCAGCTTTGGCAGCTGCATTTAAGAATCTACCACTTATTGTATATAGGAGAGGTTGCAATTTACGCAAAAAATTGGTCCATGCCAACTGCCAGTCACAAAAAAACTAAAACATTTCTACCTTTCGATTTTGTGGCATAGAGAAAGTTAAGATGTCAGACACGTGAGGTGATATAAATAATACTCTGAGCAAAAGAGAATGTTTTAGGATTTTCACCCGCCAGACATTATTTCCTAAAGGTCTTAATGATGAAATGCCTATGTATGTTATGTTGGAAATGTGATCATGAATTATGCCCCTACTTCAGATTACTGTGATGTTTTTCTTGCGATGTATCCATTGGTTTATGAAAACTTCTTTGGTAGGTCAATGTCCTTATTGTGGTTTTACAGATGTGTTTAATAAGTTTCATGTACACACTTTATTTGAATATTTATGAAATGCATATTGTTGTATTTGGTAGCACTCATTTACTTTCCCTCGGCTCTAACTCCATTCGATGCGTGTAACGGATGTGGGTGGGGCTAGGTCTACATAAGGGTGCTAATTTAAAAAACTCACAAAAGCTCTGATGAAGGCCGTGTGGCCGATACGTTAAGCTTATTAAAGAACAGTGATACTATCAAGAGCAGTATGTGGGTTTCTTATTTTTTCTCATTTTATTCAACTGTTACAATGCACCTGCACAAAAGATAGCTCAGATGTGTGAGTGCCAAAATAAGTCACAAACAACACAAATTAGTTAGCCATCGCCTCCGGCGCCATTCTCTATTAGCCTAGCAGTAGTGATTATTTTGTTATGGGTTAGATGGAATTATCTATTTGCATTGTATTTGGGCAGAGCGAAGGTGAAAGGGGGCTGTCTTTCAATGATTCCATGAGGGTCAAATAGGAGCCATGTGTCTGGGGTTAGATCTGATAGATTGTAATTTACTCTCTATAACACTGTCTTATAGTTTCACTGTTTTTTATCATTATATACTCTTAGTATTATATAGTCTTAGAGATAGAAAGTAGTGTTAAATTAAAGCTGTTTGTGATTGAGATGTGTACTTATTTAGTAGACTGTAGGAATGGGTACTCCCAATAACTCAAAGATTCTCCTGACCGATAAGAAGATCTGTGAAAGGCACAGAGGAATACAGAGGTTCCTGCCCAGTAACAGAGACCATTCATCCTATACAGTGTCGATTTTAGCATATACATCTTGGTGGGGGAAAAAAAGTGGGTTGCATTCCAGAAAAGCCACTACACAACACAAAACTATACATTTATTGCACTATATCACTGCTACACCTGGCTATCAGTGGAGCCTTGTCTGGCAGCGAAACAGTTCATTCATCCTCATTTACTGCCTTTAAAAAAAGCATAGCTGATATGGCTGACTTGCTTAACAAATGTGGTTTCTGCTGACAAATGAGATGTACAAACTATGGCATTTGGGGACGACAAGCAGATAAGAAGCAATCCGTAATTTCGATTAAGACATTCATGAGCGAGCTAGGACAGACAAGGTTAATAAACTATTTGTTCAGCACTTTTGAAATGTACAGCGACAGAATTCAGAACATGGGCCATTCTTGCAGGTTTCTCCCTGTCCACCAAGTCAGAACCGAAAGATAAATAAAGGGGGCATGTAAGCAGAAAATGATAGCTCTAACAATATTCGATGATTACATTTCTCAAAAACAGGTTATAAGCTACATTTGCACCACCAAGTCAGAAAAGTAGGCGGAAGGGGTGAAAATAGACCAATTTTTGGGGTGAGGCACATGGGCTACTAACAACTTACTACACAACAAACACTTAATAGTACTTTCTTAGCTAAAGTATACATATCTCCCTGGCATATTACATAATTTATGCCGCAGCATACAAGACATTCTTGGACTCACCTTGTTGTGCTGTGCTCACTTGAAACTGTCATTCTCTGTATTTAAGGTGCTTTCAAGACAACTGGGAACTCGAGAGAAAAAAACTGTTGAATCATGATGACGTCAGTGATCTTCAGGTCATAGCTCTAGAAAGAGGTCCAAGTTCTGGATTTACAATTCCGAGTTGGACGAAAGCTCAAAACGTATTTTCCCAGTCGTGGCTCATTTTTCCAGAGTTCCTAGTTGTCTTGAACTCACTAAAGTCAGATTTTGCAGTTCAGAGTTAACAGTTATTTTGAGCACGGACAAATCGTGCTTCATTGACAGCATGGCCAATGTTGAATGTTTAGAACTTTAAACTAGGAAAAGAGACCCTTAATCTTAGACTTGGGACCACACAGCCACAGCCACTCCACTGAAAAGCAGACTAATGATTCCTTTGCAATGCTTGCAGTTATCCACTGATTCCTTCCAAACCACTCATTGTTAAATTTGCAATTTGTTGTGTACTTGTTGTGTAATTTTCATGTCCAATGGCCAATGAGCACCAACACGTTTTATATTTAATTTCTCTTCATTATTTCTCTTCATATGACAAGGATTAAAAAGGATTTGCCAGTAGATTGTCGATTTGATTCATGATGATGACTGCTAACTAATCAAAGCTACTTTAGATATAACGTGATTTGATATAATTTTATCTGTGGCCAATGATCTTAATCCTTCTTGGATGGGCACTTCTGATGTAACTCTATGGCAGCACCCAAGGGGCTAGAATTTTCGAGGTGTACCCTTGGACTTGGCGGTGACGTAGTGTCCCTATGAGTGACAGAACACTGAGCCGATCACGGCACAACGCTCTGTATTTTCTGCTGACTTGCCCCATCAACACAGAAAGCACTGAGCTAGGCTGAAAAACCTGCATTTTGGAGCTGCCTTACTCAAGAAAACAAAAAAGAGACCATGTTTGCAAGAGGCTTTATTAACTCAATTATTTTTTTTATACATTGTTTGCAAACTGATATGTGCCACTTGTTAATTGAAAAATAACATGCAAAACATTCTCTGCCCCACCTGCCCTGAATGACGGGTCACCGCTGATCCTAGACATAGAAGGGGAGCCTATTCGGTAGGGGGGTCTAGTCGGAAGGCAAAAATATATGTGCTTGTCTGACCTGTAGGTTGTCTTTTTGTAGCTGCAACACCCAGAGTTGTAAATAAATCGAGGTTTTTTTGTACCAGAAATAAGAACCAAACACTGGAAACTGTGTATAGACATGATCCAACTCTGTGAACACTAATTGTACTTCAATGATTGATTGTTACGTGTACCTGTTTGCTTTCCTTGCCAACCACAAGCATGCAGGTTAGATATATAACCATTGCTTGGTTTTTAAAAAGTTTCAGTGTTGCTACAGTTTGCCAACAAAGTAATTGTGACACTATTTATATTTTTCAGGTGATCATGGTGATAATACATCATAGAGATGGGCAACTCTAGTCCTCTGAAAGCAATTTGTTTAATCAGGTGTGTTATCTGGGGCTGGTGAAATAGTGTGATAGCAATCAGGCTCCTGAGGGCTGGAGTTCCATGATGAGGATGACCAGATCGACATGGAATCAATTCGTATGGTCTAAAGTTTGCGGGAGAGTAAGCACATTCTCAGGTCAAGTTCCGTTTGAATGAATGTCAACTTTTGTTTGTGTTAAAGAAGTCCAGTAGGTTCATATGAATAGTATTGATGACTGTATTACAATCATGTTGGTAAGGTCGACTTGAGTGAAATATTATGTTTTTTTATGTTTTGGCATTGTAATACTTGCTGTAACTGTTCTCATCACCTGCTTTATGAATTACACAATACATCTGGATTTTTTTCCCCTCTGCATTGTTGGGAAGGCTATTATGTTTATAAATGAGAAATCAGTAATAATTTCACTGTTAGTGTGACGACCCTCCCACTCTGTCTGCCATATTCTGTCTCTTTGCTCTTGTTTTCCTTAATGTGATGTCGGGTGGGCAGAGCCGGGAGGGTCGTCAGCGAAATGGGACACACCTGGGCCCGGGTGTGTCCCAGGATAAATGCACCTCTTCACCATTCATTGGGGAGACTCTCTCCATGCAGACACAGATTTTGGTTGTGACGGTTTTTTTTTGTGGCTGTGTTTGGTTGTTTGCGGTGGCACCTTTCAACACCCCTCATTATCACATTTATGCATGCAACCACTCACTTACTGTTGCGTCAAAAAACAGAACACTCAAAACATGAGCACAATGGCAGCTCTTCCTTTAAAGAACTCCAGGCCTCAAGAGGGCAGATAACCCAAAAACACGGGTGGAACTAAAAAATTGAGCCAGGATTTCTGGAGGGACTACTTTTACATGGGCACCTGGCAGATAAGCATGGGTATAAAATGTTTGGGCTTAGCTTTGCTTGGGTCCTCAACATACAAACAGCTCATTGTTCAACCCTAAAGACGCAACTGGTATGTAATGTTTGGAATTATTTATTATGTTGCATCCAGTGCTTAGCACAATTTACATGTTTAACTCTGGTAGGAGTGGTGACTTCTTTTGTTGTGGATATTTTCAGACTGCAGAAGTAATTGTTTGAAGTGCTATATTAAATTGTTTAAATGTTTACTTTATTCAAAGCCATGCTTTGTTCATTGGGTAAAATAATGCATGTTTATTCTCTGTTTAAGGTTATCAACCTATTCCTTATTCCTCTGTCGTTCAACTACACTATTCAACAAATCAACTGTTTCAACATATTCAACAAATGGCATCAAAACCATAATAAAACACTGGAAAGGAGTTGAGTTGTCCCTGAAATAATTATAACACCTAGACAACTTGACACTTACACTACTGATTACTGACTACACATACCATTGTAAATTATATATACACTGCTCAAAAAAATAAAGGGAACACTTAAACAACACAATGTAACTCCAAGTCAATCACACTTCTGTGAAATCAAAACTGTCCACTTAGGAAGCAACACTGATTGGCAATAAATTTCACATGCTGTTGTGCAAATGGAATAGACAAAATGTGGAAATTATAGGCAATTAGCAAGACACCCCCCAAAACAGGAGTGATTCTGCAGGTGGTGACCACAGACCACTTCTCAGTTCCTATGCTTCCTGGCTGATGTTTTGGTCACTTTTGAATGCTGGCGGTGCTCTCACTCTAGTGGTAGCATGAGACGGAGTCTACAACCCACACAAGTGGCTCAGGTAGTACAGTTCATCCAGGATGGCACATCAATGCGAGCTGTGGCAAAAAGGTTTGCTGTGTCTGTTGGGGCAGTATGCAAATTGGAGTGGGTCTAGGGTTTCTGAGATGATAATGTTGATGTGAGCCATGACCAGCCTTTCAAAGCACTTCATGGCTACAGACATGAGTGCTACGGGTCGGTAGTCATTTAGGCAAGTTACCTTCGTGGTCTTGGTCACAGGCACTATGGTGGTCTGCTTAAAACATGTTGGTATTACGGACAGAGTCAGGTTGAAAATATCAGTGAAGACACCTGCCAGTTGTTCATCGCATGCTCGCAGAACACATCTTGGTAATCTGTCTGAATGTTGACCTGTTTAATTAAGGTCTTACTCACATTGGCTGTTGGAGAGCGTGATCACAGTTTTCCGGGACAGCTGGTGCTCTCATGCATTTTTCTGTGTTCACCTTGAAGCGCGCATAGAAGTAGTTTAGCTCGTCTGGTACGCTTTTGTCACTCTCGGCTGTGCTTCCCTTTGTAGTCTAATGTTTTGCAAGCCCTGCCACATCCGACGAGATTCAGAGCCGGCGTAGTACGATTCGATCTTACTACTGTATTGACTCTTTGCCTGTTTGATTGTTCGATGGAGGACATAACGGGATTTTCTAAACTTCTGGGTTAGAGTCCCGCATCTTGAAAGCGGCAGCTCAAGCCTTTAACTCAGTGCTGATGTTGCCTGTATTCCATGGCTTCTGGTTGGGGTGTGTACGCACGGTCACAGTGGGGACGATGTCGTCGATGCACTTATTGATGAAGCCAATGACTGATGTGGTGCACTTCTCAATGGAATCCCAGAACATATTCCAGTCTGTCCTAACAAAAAAGTTCTGTAGATTAGAATTTGCTTCATCTGACCACTCTTATTGATCTAGTCATTGGTGCTTCTTGCTTTAATTTTTGCCTGTAAGCAGGATTCAGGGAGATAGAATTATGGTCAGATTTGCTTTGTATGCGTTTCTGTGTGTGGAGTAATGGTGGTACAGAGTTTTTATTTTTTATTTAATTTTTTTGGTAAAACGGATTTATGTTACCCTGCATTAAATGGTACCCGCAAAACACCAGTCTCAATGCCAACAGTGAAGAGGCGACTCCGGGATGCTGGCCTTCTAGGCAGAGATGCAAAGAAAAAGCCATATCTGACTGGACAATAAAAATAAAAGATTAACATGGGCGAAAGAACACAGACAATGGACAGAGGAACTCTGCCTAGATGCCCAGCATCCTAGAGACTAATGATCAATTAGCCGTCTAAAATGATAAACTTGGATTAGCTAACACAACATGCCATTGGAACACATGAGTGATGGTTGCTGTTAACGGGCCTATGTACACCTATGTAGATATTCCATAAAAAAATCAGTCAAAACTGTTCGCTGCTCTGGCACCCCAATGGTGGAACAAACTCCCTCACGACGCCAGGTCAGCGGAGTCAATCACCACCTTCCGGAGACACCTGAAACCCCACCTCTTTAAGGAATACCTAGGATAGGATAAAGTAATCCTTCTAACCCCCCCCCCCCCCCTAAAAGATTTAGATGCACTATTGTAAAGTGGTTGTTCCACTGGATATCATAAGGTGAATGCACCAATTTGTAAGTCGCTCTGGATAAGAGCGTCTGCTAAAGGACTTAAATGTAAATGTAAATGTAAATAACTAACCAAGATCCAACCAAACTAACCAAGTAATAACTTCATCAGAAGACAGTCCTATAACATGTTACACAATAAATCTATGTTTTGTTTGGAAAATGTGCATATTTGAGGTATAAATCAGTTTTACATTGCAGCCACCATCACAGCTACCATCAAAAATAGCACCGAAGCAGCCAGAGTAATTACAGACACCAAAGTCAAATACCTAAATACTCGTCATAAAACATTTCTGAAAAATACATGGTGTACAGCAAATGAAAGACAGGCATCTTGTGATCCCAGCCAATATTTCCGATTTCTTAAGTGTTTTACAGCAAAAACACAATATAGCATTATATTAGCTTACTACAATAGCCTACCACACTACCGCATTCATTCATCAAGGCACGTTAGCGATAGCAATAGACACGTTAGCGAATGAACCAGCAAAATATATTAATTTTCACTAACCTTCATAAACCTTCATCAGATGACAGTCCTATAGCATCAGGTTATACATACACTTATGTTTTGTTCGAAAATGTGCATATTTAGAGCTGAAATCAGTGGTTATACATTGTGCTAACGTAGCATCTTTTTCCCAGAATGTGCGGATATTTTTACGACACTCAACTATTCTGACCAAATAACTATTCATAAACGTTACTAGAAAATACATGTTGTATAGGAAATGATAGATACACTAGTTCTTAATGCAATCACCGTGTTAGAATTCTAAAAAGAACTTCATTACGACTTCCAGCTTAGTTATAGCGAGAGCGTGCCCAAAATCTGGGCGCAAACTACTAGTTCACATGTTCGACAGATATATGAAATAGCATCATAAAATGGGTCCTACTTTTGATGATCTTCCATCAGAATGTTGTATAAGTGGTCCTTTGTCCAGAACAATCGTTGTTTGGTTTTAGAATGTCCTCTTCTCCAGTCAATTAGCACGGAAAGCTATCAAAGTGGCGCGAAGCTCTCCTTCCTGAACAAAGGCACACAACGCAACACGCCTAACGTCCCGAAATAAATTTCAATAATCTAATAAAACTATATTGAAAAAACATACTTTACGATGATATTGTCACATTTATCAAATAAAATCAAAGCCGGAGATATTAGTCGTCTATAACGACAGCTTTACAGAAGGCAATACCAGGTCCCTTCTCACGCGTTCCAGGAAACAGGAAATGGGTGTCACGTCATGCCAAGAGCTTTTATTCCACCTCAGATCATGTTATACACTCCATTTCTTCTCTCACTGCCTGTCGACATCTAGTGGAAGGCGTATGAAGTGCATGTATACTAAGATATATCAAGCACATTTATAGGCAGGCCCTAGAACAGAGCATCGATTTCAGATTTTCCACTTCCTGTCAGGAAGTTTGCTGCAAAATGAGTTCTGTTTTACTCACAGATATAATTCAAACGGTTTTAGAAACTAGAGTGTTTTCTATCCAATAGTAATAATAATACGCATATTGTACAAGCAAGAATTGAGTACGAGGCCGTTTAAATTGGGCACGATTTTCCCCCAAAGTGAAAATAGCGCCCTCTGTCCTCAACAGGTTAACAATGTCAACACTGTATCTATTCAATTTGATGTACAAAATTTGCTTTTCTTAAAAAACAAAGACATTTCTAAGTGACCCCAAACTTTTGAAAGGTAGTGTGTGTATATCTATCTATGATCATGTACCATATAGATACTTCCTACTCATTACTAAAACCATTTGCAAGTCATTTCTAGAGGTCTCGATACATTTGATTTAGAATTAGCCACAGGTGAGTTTATGAGCAGCTATTTACATGACCAGCCAGGGAAGGTTTACAGGGTTTTAAATGTCAGTCTGCTCTGCAGGATATAGAGTGGACTCCTCTTGAGGTAGTTACCGCCATGGTGAATTAATTAAACCAATTGATTGGATGAGGTGCATTGCCAACCCAGTAATTCTCCCCTCCTGCTTTATTGATTGACTTGTTAAGTTGTTCCCATTTGTAACCACATGCTCTGGCCAGACACTGAAGAAGGCTTGGTCGGAGTCGGCCAGGCGTGACACATGCAGATGAAAAAGATGGCCAGGTCTCTGTCATTGTAATGATGCATCTATTAACATACCTACATATTTTAATTTTTTTCATTTTATTTCACCTTTATTTAACCAGGTAGGCAAATTGAGAACACGTTCTCATTTACAATTGCGACCTGACCAAGATAAAGCAAAGCAGTTCGATACATACAACAACACATAGTTACACATGGAGTAGAACAAACATACAGTCAATAATACAGTGAAAAATAAGTCTATATACAATGTGAGCAAATGAGGTGAGATAAGGGAGGTGAAGGCATATATAAAAATATAAAAAGTCGCTTGCATAGTTTAACATGAATGTGCTATAGATATGTTATGTATATATTTAATTTCTAATCTCTGTCTCTCTCTCTCTCAATTAAATTCAATTTGCTTTATTCGCATGACGTAACAATGTACATATTGCCAAATCTTACTTCGGATATTTACAGTATGAAAATAATAAGAATCAAAATTGTCAACGGGACAACAGTAACAACAATAAACAAGGGTCAAAATAACCATACTTTGAACAATAACAATAAGCATACAGTAGAGGATACCCACAGCTGTGTCCTCCCCAACAGGATGGGTAGCCTACTCTCATCAGAGGTCATTGAAACCTTGAGTAAGGGTTTCAAATTTGGGGAAATGACACTCTCACTGTTTTATATTTTTCACATTTTGTCAGGAAATTCAGCTCCGTCTCAGGTTCTGTTGTTGTGCAGTGGTTGCACATCCTTTCCTCTACAGGGAGACAGGTTTTCCTGTGTCTACCCTTCTCAATGGGAAGGCTGTGCTCACTGAGCCTGTACTTTGTCAAGGTTTTTCTAAGGTTTTGATCAGTAACCATGGTCAAATAGTTAGCCACGGTGTGCTGTCGATTTAGGGCCAGATAGCACTACATTTTGCTTTGTGCTTGTGTTTCCCAATAAGCAATGTAGTTTTGTTTTGACTGTTGTAATTTGGTTTATTCGGATTGATTGGATGTTCTTGTCCTGATGCTTCAGTGTGTTAGTAGAACAAGTTTGTGAACTCGCCCCGGGACCAGCTGGATGAGGGGACTATTTTCTTTGCTCAGCTCTTGGCATTGCAGGGCTTGGTAATGATATGAGAGGGGGTCACTGTATTTTTTATGTTTCCAAAACCTAATTGTTCTTTTTTGAGTATTAATTATTAGTGGATATTGGCCTAATTCTGCTCTGCATGCATTGTTTGTAGTTTTCCTCTGGACATGTAGGAGAATCTGACAGAACTCTGCATGCAGGGTTTTAATTGGGTGTTTGTCCCATTTGATGAAATCTTGTTTTGCAAGTGGACCCCACACCTCACTGCCATAAAGTGCAATTGGTTCAATGACAAATTCAATTAGTTTTAGACAAATTTTAATAGGTATTTCAATTTGAATTTGTTTTTTAATGGCGTAGAATGTCCTGCGTGCTTTCTCTCTCAGTTCATTCACTGTCTCATTAAGGTGTTCAGTTGAGCTTATTTTTAAACCTAAGTAATTGTAGTGTGTGCAGTACTCTATATATTTTGTACCAATTGAGAACTTTGGTCTAATTCCCTGAGATATGGATCTTCTCTGGAAAATCATTACTTTAGTCTTTTTGGGGTTTACAGACAGGGCCCAGGTCTGGCAGTACTGCTCTAGCAGGTCCAGGCTTTGCTGTAGGCCATGTGCTGTGGGTGACAGAAAATGTGAGTTGTGGAGACTAACACCAGGGGCTGAGGATTTTTCTAGAATAGTGGCCAATTCATTTATGTAAATATTGAAGAGTGCAGGGCTCAGATTGCAACCCTGGTAAAGGCCCCGCCCCTGGTTAAAGAATTATTTTATTTTATTGACAATTTTAATGCTGCACATATTGCCAGTATACATTGATTTAATTCTGTCATATGTTTTACCCCCTACACCACTTTCAATACATTTGTAGAACAGTCCTGTATGCCAAATAGAATCAAATGCATTTTGGAAGTCGATAAAGCAAGCGTATATTTTGGTGGACATGTTTATCTATCAGCGTGTGAAGGGTGTACATGATCACTCGTGCGATGTTTTGGTATAAATCCAATTTGGCTTTTACTCAAGACATTGTGCTAATTAAGGACATTTAGAACTCTTACATGTATAATACTACAGAAAACCTTCCCCAGGTTACTGTTCACACAAATGCCTCTGTAATTTTTACGAGTCCTTGATTCCAGATGTCAGGGAAATAACCCACACTCAGGATAAAATTAAACAGTTTTAATATAGCCAATTTAAATTTTGCACTAGTGAGTTTGAGCATCTCATTTAGGATGCCATCAGGTCCGCATGTTTAAAAAAAAAAAATTGAGGCCCTGAAGTTTCTTATAGAGCTCCTGGTCAGTAATTTGGGAGTCCAATGGATTTTGATTGTCCTTTATAGCTTTTTCTAATCCATTCAACTTCTCATGAATTTGGCATTCTGAGATTGTGTCAATTTGAACGGTGTTGTAGATTGTTTTAAAATGGGCTGTCCATATGTCACCATTTTGTATAGCTAATTCCTCTTTAGATTTTTCCAATTTTGCCAGAAGTTGTTCGTGTTTATGGACTCCTCAATTAGTGTCAGCTGCTTGCTGTTGTACTGTGATTTTTTTGGTTCTGAGTGTACGTTTTTAGAATTTTAAAGTCTCGCAGTAATGAAGCCATAATTCACCATTATTTGGGACTGTGCTTTTGGTTGGATAGTGTTCTAACTTTTTTTCCTTATAATTTTACAATCTGCATCAAACCAGTTGTCATCTCGTCTTTTTTGTTTTGTTTTTATTCTCTTACTCACACACTCAGTCAGGCAACAGTGTGATATGAGGCGTTACAGTCAGCCAGGTGCCTACGTGCCCAGAATTCTCAGCACCATACCTGTCACTCTCTTGGGAGAGGAGGGAAATCTGAGTCTGACACTTTGGCACAGCCCAGACTTGCAGTGGCTCCCCCAAATAATTACTCTCCCAAGATGGGCAAGAGGGAGAGAGTTGAGATAGAAATTGGCATCCTCTCGCTACTCAGATCTCTGGGAAGATGCTGGGGACTCTGGGAGGAGGGAATGCAAGATCTATCACGTTCTGTAATTACTCGACGACACTGGATCTATTCAGCCAGCCAGGTACATTAACCTAGAGCTGATGTCCCCGCACTGGCTTAAATCGAATTAGCATAATACAAAAATCACCATAAAAATTTGTCTGTTTGAGACAGTTTTCTTTTGAATTGGATGAATCTCAATCCACCGCATCCGCCGATGTCGCACTTTCGCATCTTCGACGAAAGGTGACAGCTAGAGTGGTGTTTGTGAGACAATGAGCCATCCCAAAAATCTATCTTCTCACAAAATCGTCTCTATCGTACGGATAGTTTGGCTAACTATTTTGACCCCTATGTGGAAATATTACTCTCATGAACACGATGGTGTTCTCAGTTTTGCTCTACGACCCCCACAAGCACCTTGGGACTCATCTGAAGTCGGTACATCCGATCTGCCAACAGCGAAAGCACTAGCCTATGTCATTCTACAAAAGTTGACCTATTCTGTTGGTCAACTTTTCCTTCTGTGCAATAAATAAATATTCCAAACATAGTCTGGGACAGTTGTGGGATGCGATAGATCCCAAATTAATACAACCTCTAGCATCAAATATTTAAAAAGCAGTGAGGCTATTGCAACAGATCAGAACGTTTAGCTTAACCTTTTCACGTGTGAGTTCCAAATATCTCTAACGGTCACCCCAGCGTGAATTTTTGTGTACTTGATGTCAAAAGGCACTCACTGTTCCAAAAGGTGATTGTGGCGCAAAAGGAAAATTAAACCACTCTGGCCTCAAACCAATGCATGTTGCCTGTTAACTGTTTCAACTTGTCAATTTCAAAATATTTTATAACTAGTTTTATTTTCTAACAATACTTTGAATAGAGGTGTGTTCTGCCTCCTTATTAACTTCTTATGGCTGCAAGCCTGAAGCCGGGCACAATATGACAACAGCCACTTCAAGTGCAGGGCGCGAAATTCAAAATATATTTTTTAGAAATATTTAACTTTCACACATTAACAAGTCCAATACAGCATTTGAAAGATAAACATCTTGTGAATCCAGCCAACATGTCCGATTTAAAAAATATTTTACAGGGAAAACACCACGTATATTTCTGTTAGCTCACCACCAAATACAAATAAGGACAGACATTTTTCACAGCACAGGTAGCATGCACAAAGCCAACCTAACTAACCAAGAACCAACCAAACTAACCAAGAAACAACTTCATCAGATGACAGTCTTATAACATGTCATTCAATAAATCTATGTTTTGTTCGAAAAATTTGCATATTTTAGCTATAAATCAGTTTTACATTGCAGCTACCATCACAGCTACCATCAGAAATGGCACCAAAGCAGCCAGCAGCCATACTCATCATAAAACATTTCTGAAAAATACATGGTGTACAGCAAATCAAAGACAGGCATCTTGTGATTCCAGCCAATATTTCCGATTTCTTAAGTGTTTTACAGCGAAAACACAATATAGCATTATATTAGCTTACCACAATAGCCAGAAACATAAGCCATTCCCCAGCAGCAAAAGTTAGCGATCGGGAACAATCGTTGTTTGGATTTAGAATGTCCTCAATTAGCACGGAAAGCTAGCAAAGTGGCGCTAAGCTTTCCTTCGTGAACAAACGCAGACAACGCAACACGCCTACCGTCCCGAAAAAATTTCAATAATCTAATGAAACTATATTGAGAACATACTTTACGATGATATTGTCACATGTATCAAATAAAATCCACATGTATCAAATAAAATCAAAGCCGGAGATATTAGTCATCTATAACGACAGCTGTACATAAGGCAAAACCAGGTCCCTTCGCGCACTCTCCAGAAAACAGGAAACTGGTGACACGTCATACAAAGAGCATTTATTCGAGCCCAGATCAAGTTATACACTCAATTTCTTCTCTCACTGCCTGTCGACATCTAGTGGAAGACGTATGAAGTGCATGTATTCTATTAAATATCAAGGATCTTTATAGGCAGCCCCTAGAAGAGAGCATCGATTTCAGATTTTCCACTTCCTGTCAGGAAGTTTGCTGCAAAATGAGTTCTGTTTTACTCACAGATATAATTCAAACGGTTTTAGAAACTAGAGTGTTTTCTATCCAATAGTAATAATAATATGCATATTGTACGAGCAAGAATTGAGTACGAGGCCGTTTGAAATGGGCACCTTTTATCCGGCTACTCAATACTTCCCCTGCAGCCCAAACAGGTTAATTCACATAAAAAATAGACAATGTCACTGTTGTGGCCAATTTGTTTGAGGATTTATTGCGAGGAACAAATGTCTCTATTCGACAAGAGCCCACACACTTCCCCAGTGTTTCCCCAGATCAAGTATGATTCATGTGCATCTCTTTTTCCCCATGGCACATTTTCTGGCTGATGTCTGAAAGGTGCCGTGGTAATTTCCTGTATTACTAAATGAGGAGAGCATACAAACCACACACAAGTCAGAGTTATATTTTAAACTTCATCTTTAATCAAATGAGCTTCACCATAGCCCTTTGATTCTCAGATCAATTCAGTGTCTATAAATGAATTCTCTGAGAGTGTTTACAAAAGAATACTTAGTATATTTTATAGCCAAGATACACCTCTCTCAACTCACATGACGAACCACAGATCTTAGGAACTTCGCAAAGGGCCTTTTATTTGAGAGAGGAGTATCCCATGGCCAGATAGCATTAGCTATAAATTATCATTCAGTTTGGTCTCTTAGACGAGGTTCTACTTCTCGTTCTTGGTACTTCATAGTACCAAAACATTACCTCATCCAATGGCATATATCAATTGTCAATTCTAGATACTCCCCTCTCAAATACCGCCCCTCCTGGACAAGCTCACGGAGGGGAGTGAGCCTCTAGGTCATATACTATGAAAGATAAGTTCAACATCAGAGTGGTAATACAATGGTTCCAGACACTGCCATACTCCTTCCCCCAATGGGAAAATGAGGGAGTGACTGGAGTACAGACATGGTGGAGCCCTTGACATGGTTTAACAGATACATTCACATATGAAGACAATGTTCAAACCTGACATCTCCCTTTCTGATATTCGGCATATTATGAAAGTAAATAAAGATCTTATTTATCTATGTTACCTAACTAATTCTGATTCAGCTACGACAAAGACCTTTATTGATGTTTTCCTTACAAATAATAACTTTGGACATGTGTGTTGCTATCAAAGTAAGTTACTTATTTTCTGTATATATTTTGTTGTAATTTCTGCTCTATCACACCATATGTACAGTATGTATGCGCACAGTACCAGTCAAAAGTTTGGACACCTACTCATTCAAGGGTTTCTCTTTATTTGTCAAATTTTCTACATTGTAGAATAATAGTGAGACATCAAAACTATGAAACTGTGCATCACTTGAGTGGGTTGAGTCACTGACTTGCTCTTCCTGTCCGGGTTGGCGCCGGTTGGTAAGTTGGTGGTTGGGAATATCCCTCTAGTGGTGTGGAGGCTGTGCTTTGGCAAAGTGGGTGGGGTTATATCCTGCCTGTTTGGCCCTGTCCGGGGGTATCGTCAGACGGGACCAAAGTGTCTTCCGACCCCTCTCTGCCTCAAGTATTTATGCTCCAGTAGTTTGTCGGGGGGATAGGGTCAGTCTGAAGTATTTCTCCTGTCTTATCCGGTGTCCTGTGCGAATATAAGTATGCTTTCTCAAAATCTCTCTTTCTTTCTCAGAGGACCTGAGCCCTAGGACCATCCCTCAGGACTACCTGGCCTGATGACTCCTTGCTGTCCCCAGTCCACCTGGCCGTGCTGTTGCTCCAGTTTCAACTGTTCTGCCTGCGGCAATGGAACCCTGACCTGTTCACCGGACGTGCTACCTGTCCCAGACCTGCTGTTTTCAACTCTCTAGAGACAGCAGGAGCGGTGGATGCTCTGAATGATCGTCTATGAAAAGCCAACTGACATTTACTCCTGAGGTGCTGACCTGTTGCACCCTCGACAACCACTGTGATTATTATTATTTGACCCTGCTGGTCATCTATGAACATCTTGGCCATGTTCTGTTATAATCTCCACCTGGCACAGCCAGAAGAGGACTGGCCAACCCTCATTGCCTGGTTCCTCTCTAGGTTTTGGCCTTTCTATGGAATTTTTCCTAGCCACAGTGCTTCTATACCTGCATTGCTTGCTGTTTGGGATTTTAGGCTGGGTTTCTGTACAGGACTTTGTGGCATCAGCTGATGTAATTAGGGCTTGATAAATACATTTGATTGAAATATGGAATCATGTAGTAACCAAAATAGTGTTAAACAAATCAAAAAATATTTTATATTCTTCAAAGTTTTCCTTCACTCTGCAGTCCAACTCATCCCAAACAATCTCAATTTAGTAGAGGTCAGGTGATTGTGGCCAGGTCATCTAATGCAGCACTCCATAACTCTCCTTTTGGTCAAATAGCCCTTATACAGCCTGGGTCATTGTCCTATTGAAATACACATGATAGTCCCACTAAGTGCAAACCAGATGGGACGGTGTATTGGTGCAGAATGCTGTCGTAGCCATGCTGGTTAACTTCTACTTGGTCACAATCCCGGATCCGGGAGCACCCTCATCAGTAAAAAAGCTGACTAGCATAGCCTAGCATAGCGCCACAAGTAAATACAAGCATCTAAATATCATTAAATCACAAGTCCAAGACACCAGATGAAAGATACACATCTTGTGAATCCAGCCATCATTTCTGATTTTTAAAATGTTTTACAGGGAAGACACAATATGTATTTCTATTAGCTAACCACGATAGCAAAAGACACAACTTTTTTTTCCCACCATTTTTTTCCTGCATAGGTAGCTATCACAAATTCGACCAAATAAAGATATAAATAGTCACTAACCAAGAAACAACGTTATCAGAGGACAGTCTGATAACATATTTATTGTATAGCATATGTTTTGTTAGAAAAATGTGCATATTTCAGGTATAAATCATAGTTTTACATTGCAGCCACCATCACAACTCTCACCAAAGCAACTAGAATAACTACAGAGACCAACGTGAATTACCTAAATACTCATCATAAAACATTTATGAAAAATTCACAGCGTACAGCAAATGAAAGACAAAGATCTTGTGAATCCAGCCAATATTTCAGATTCTTTAAGTGTTTTACAGCGAAAACACAATTTAGCATTATATTAGCTTACTACAATAGCCAACCACACAGCAGCATTGATTCATGCACGTTAGCGATAGCGAATAAACCAGCAAAAGATATACATTTTTTCACTAACCTTCTCAAAACTTCATCAGATGACAGTCCTATAACATCATATTACACAATACATATATTGTTTGTTCAAAAATGTGCATATCTAGCGGCACAAATCGTGGTTATACAATGAGAATAGTAGCCAAGCTGCCAACAAAATGTTGGGAGAAATCTTGGGAGAGGCACCTAATCTAATCAATAACTAATCATAAACTTGACAAAAAAATACAGGTTGGACAGCAAATGAAAGATACATTAGTTCTTAATGCAACCGCTGTGTTCGATTTTTAAAATTAACGTTACTACGACATACAGCGTGCGTTAAAGCGAGACCGCACCGAAATTAATGGCGGAATAGTAGTTTGACATTTTTCAACAGAACAACGAATTAACATCATAAATAGTTCTTACTTTTTGATGAGCTTCCATCAGAATCTTGGGCAAGTTGTCCTTTGTCCAGAATCATCGTTGCTCGGTTGTAGATTGCCGTCTTCAACTTAGGAATTAGCAGCAAACATTAGCTATGTGGCCCAGATGTGCCCGACTCACTATAACGCAGCACAAAGAAATATCTGAAAATTGCAATATACTGATATAAACTGATATAACTCGGTTTAAAATAACTACATTATGATGTCTTTAACACCTATATCGAATAAAATCAGAGCCGGATATATCTAATGCCTATAACGAGAGCTTTTCAGAATGCCATCCTGAGGTCTGTCTTGCGCCATGACGAACATTGAAAAGAGTGCACCCCACGTTCCAAGACCATTTATATGGCCTCAGATCTGCCTAGCAACTCCATTCCAATTCTCACTGCTTGCTGACATCTAGGGGAAGGCGTATGCAGTGCATGTCGACCAATAGAATACATGCAAATTAATAAACTGATCCTGGAACAGATTGCCTGATTTCATATTTCTCACTTCCTGACAGGAAGTTTGCTCCAACTTGAGTTCTGTTTTACTCACAGATATAATTCAAACGGTTTTAGAAACTAGAGAGTGTTTTCTATCTAATAGTAATAATAATATGCATATTGTACGAGCAAGAATTGAGTACGAGGCAGTTTAATTTGGGAACAAATTTTTACAAAGTGAAAACAGCACCCCCTGTTGAGAAAAGGTTAAGTGCCTTGAATTCTAAATAAATCACACAGTGTCTTTATAAATGCACTCCCACACCATCACACCTCCTCCACCATGCTTCACGATGGGAACCACACATGCAGAGAATCCGTTCACCTACTCCGTGTCTCACAAAGACAAGACGTTTGGAACCAAAAATCTCAAATTTGGACTTATCAAACCAAAAGACAGATTTCCACTGGTCTAATGTCCATTGCTCATGTTTATTGGCCTAAGCACGTTTTTTGTCTTATGGGTGTCCTTTAGTAGTGGTTTCTTTGAAGCAATTTGACCTTGAAGGCCTGATTCACGTCTCCTCTGAACAGTTAATTTTGAGATGCGTCTGTTACTTGAACTGAAGCATTTATTTGGGCTGCAATTTCTGAGGCAGGTAACTCTAATGAACTTATCCTCTGCAGCAGAAGTAACTCTGGGTCTTCCTTTCCTGTGGCCGTCCTCATGAGAGCTAGTTTCATCATAGCGATTGCAACTGCCTTTGAAAAAACTTTCAAAGTCCTTGACATTTTCCATATTGACTGGCCTTCATGTCTTAAAGTAATGTAAATGTTAAACATGTATTGTAAATGTTTCTCTTTGCTTTTTGAGCTGTTCTTGCCATAACATGGCCATGTTCTTATATCAAATAGGGCTATCTTATGTAAACGACCACTACCTTGTCACAACACAACTGATTGGCTCAAGCGCATTTAGAAGAAAAGAAATTCCACAAATTAACTTTTAACAAGGCACAACTGTTACTTGAAATAAAGCTGGTTGAGAGTATGCCAAGAGTGTGCAAACCTGTCAAGGCAAAGGGTGGCTACTGTGAAGAATCTCAAATATAAAATATATTTTGACATGTTTAACACTTTTTTGGTTACTGCATGATTCCATATGTGTTATTTCATAGTGTCGATGTCTTCACTATTATTCTACAATGTAGAACATTTTAAAAATAAAGAAAAACCCTTGAATGAGTTGAAGTCTCCAAACTTTTGACTGGTACTGTAATGTGGTCAATCATTTTGTAGTGATGATAAATAGTTTTGTGGTTGTGGTCAGTAGTTGTGATCTATAGTTGTGTTGTGATCAGTAGTTGTGGTCAGTAGTTTGGTCACTGGTCATGAGGTGTAGTCAGTAGTAATTAATTTGTTCAGTCGTTATGTGGTTGTGTTCAGCAGTTGTGTGTTTCAGTAGTTGTGATGTCAATATTTTTGTGGTTGTAGTCAGTAGTAGTGTGGTTGTGGTTAGTAGTTGTGGTCAGTATTTGTGTGGTTTTGGTAACCACAACCACACAACTACTGACTGCAACTAAGAACTAACCACAACTATTCACCACAACCACACAATTTCTGACCACAGCCGATGACCACAACCGCACACCAACTGGCCACAACCCCTGACCAAATTTACTAACCACAACCACACAATACATGTATTTGTACTGTGGTTAGTAGTTGTTTGGTTGTGGTCAGTAATTGTTGTCAGTAGTTGTGTGGTTGTGGTCAAAAGTTGTGTGGTTGTGGTGAATAGTAGTTGTGTGGTTGCGGTTAGTAGGTGCGGGCAGGGGTTGTGGTCAGTTGTTATGGTCATCAGTTGTGTGGTTGTAGTGAATCGTTGTGGTCAGTTATGTGGTTGTGATCAGTTGTTGTGCTGATGAATTGTGGTAAGGAGTTGTGGTTAGTAGTTGTGTGGTTGTCTTTAGTAGTTGTGTTGGTCATTATTTTTGTGGTCAATTGTTGTGGTCAATAGTTGTGTTGTTTTGGTCAGTAGTTTTGGTCTTTAGTTGTGCTGTGGTCCCTATTTGTGGTTAGTAGTATTCAATAGTTTTGGTGAGTAGTTGTGGTCAGTAGTTTGAGGTTGTATTCAGTAAATGTGGACATTCGTTTTGGACAGTAGGTGTGTGGTTGTCGACAGTAGTTGTGTGGTTGTGGTCAGTAGTTGTGTGTTGTCAGTAATTGTGGTCAGGACTTCTGTGGTAGAGGTCAGTAGTTGTGCTCATGAATGATGGTCAGGAGTTGTGGTTGTCTTTAGTTGTGTGGTTAATTATTTTTGGTCAATTGTTGTGTGGTTCTGGCCAATAGTTGTGTGGTTTTGGTCAGTAGTTTGGGTCTGTAGTTGTGCTGTGGTCCCTATTTGTGGTTAGCTGTTGTGATCAGTAGCTGTGATCAGTAGTTGTGGTCAGTAGCTATCGTCATTAAATGTGTGATCAGTAGGTGTTTGGTCAGAAGTTATGGTTGTTGTATAGTTTTGGTTCAGTATTTATGTGATCAACAGTTGTGTGGTTGTCATCAATAGTTGTGTGGTTGTGGTCAGTTGTTGTGTGGTTTAGTAGTTAATATTTTTGTGGTATTCATCAGCAGTTTTTTTATTTTGGTCAATAGTTTTGGTCAGTGGTTGTGGTCAGGAGTTGTGGCCAATAGTTGTGTGGTTCTGCTCAGTAGTTATGGTCAGTAGTTGTGTTGCTGTGGTCAGCAAGTGTGGTTGTTGTGTGGTTATGGCCATTAGATGTGGTCAGTAGTTGTGTGGTTGTGGTCAATACTTTTGGTCAGTAGTTTTGTGGTTTTGGTCAGTAGTTCTGGTCTAGTTGTGCTGTGTTCCCTATTTGTGGTCAGTAGCTATCGTCATTAAATGTGTTATCAGTAGATGTTTGGTCAGGAGTTGTGTGGAGGTTGTCAGTAGTTGTATGGTTTTAGTTCACTATTTATGGGATCATTAGTTGTGTGGTTGTCATCAATCGTTGTGGTCAGTAATTCTGGTCAGTAGTGATGGTCATCAGCTGTGGTCAGTAGTTGTGTGGTTATGGCCGTTAGTTGTGGTCAGTAGTAGTTGTGGTCAGTACTTGTGCGGTCAGTAGTTGTGAGGTTGTGCTCAGTAATTGTGGTCATTAGTTTTGGTCTGTGGTTGTGTGTTTCAGTAGTTGTGTGGTCAATAGTTTTGTAGTTGTGGTCAGTAGTTGTGTACAGTAGTTGAGGTCAGTATTTGGCTGATTATTTGTGAGTTTGTGGTGATTAGTTGGTCAGTAGTTGTGTTTTTGTGCTCAGTAGTTGTGTGGTTATAGTCAGTAATTGTGGTCCTCAGCTGTGGTTAGGACATATGTGCTTATGGTCAGTAATTGTGCTCAGAAGTTGTGCTCATGATTGATAGTCAGGAGTTGTGGTGTGTTGTCAGTTTGTGGTTAGTAATTGTGGTCAGTAGGTGTGTAGTCAATAGTTGTGGTGTTTTGGTCAGTACTTGTGTGGTTAGTAGTTGTGTGGTTATAGTCAGTGGTTGAGGTTGTGGTCATTAGTTTTGGTCAATAGTTGTGTGCTTGTGCTCAGTATTTGTGTGGTCAGTATTTTTGTGGATGTCATCAGCTGTGTATAGGACAGATGTGCTTATGGTCAGTAGTTGTGCTCAGAAGTTGTGCTCATGATCTATGGTCTGGAGTTGTGGTCTGTAGTTGTGTTGTTGTGGTCAGTAGTTGTGTGATCAGACGTTGTGTGGCTGTGGTCCGCAGTTGTTGTCAGCAGTTATGTGGTCAGTAGTAGAGGTCAGGAGTTGTGGTCATTAGTTGTGTGGTTGTTACAGATACAAGTATTCTGTGTGTGTTTCTTTTCTCTCCATCTCCCCTTCTCACAGGTGGCAATCATCATTCCCCAATCAGTCATCAATCAGTCACTAATCAGAAGACACACCTCCTGTTTCACTTACCCAATCATTCCCCTTTCCCTTGGTTTAAAAACCCTGTCAGTTGTGTTCTCTGGAGCAATCTCTCTGTAAATGCCATATGTCTGTAGATCTCTTGTGTGGTTTCGGATACATGTCACTCTGTACCCACCTCTGAGTATTGTTTTTGGTATGGTGTTTGAGTGTTTGTTTGATGGTGGGAAAAGGGGGTAACCAGACAGGTCGCCCATGGGCATACACTACCCGTAGGTTAACTTTGTTAAATACACTAGTTAGAACTGGGCGGACCACCCACTGTATTTTTGGTTAGGTAGTTAGCTGTTGTTGAAATAGGCTAGTCTAGTTTAGGGGTGTTTTTGGATGCTTATTCTTTCTTTCCTTGGGTCCAGCTCAGCCCCTTTTCCTGCCCCCCCCCCCCCCATTTCCCTGTGTTTACTAATAAACCCTGAGTTTGACGGTAGATTTAAGTTGATGTGGTTATTTGTTCACACTGTTACGCTTTCACTAATTTATTTTGCGTGAGCAGTGTTACAGGTCCCATTACCATTCCCCCCTAGACTGTCGGGCCAAAAGGATTCGTAACAGTGGTTGGTAATTGGGGTCACTCTCTCCATAGTCATAATTCTTCCCAACGCTGCCAAATGTGTCTGAGTATCCATAGCAACAGCTCTGTTTGGACTGCTCAATTATGAGACAGAGCTGTTAGCTACCTACTTTTTGTCACTCAACTCTGACAAACAACTTTTTATTTTTAGAAGATAGTAGTTTTCAGATGTTTTTGAATAGCAGAGAAGTAGATGTCATACCCTGTAACATCTTGTCAAAATTTTGGGGGAAGTGGTCAACATTTTTATTTTGTTTAGAAATGTTGTTGATATGGTTACTTAAGCAGCTGTAACAATTGATCGATACCAGATAATTCTGTTATTTTTTCAGATTTTTCTACTTTTGTCTAAGTTGTCAAAGTAGCCGATTTGTGTCAAAGGATACATTGTTTACAGTGAATGTTGGAAGTGATTATGTCAAAATGGAGGGCTTTAGAATGTTGAGGAAAGTCAAAGAAGATAAAAAAAAATAAAAAAACATTTACTTCAAGTATCAAACATTTGAATACAAGCAACTCAGTCAAGTCCACACAATGTTTGGGATAGGGGCCAGCATTTTCACATTTGCATGAAATACGTGCCCAGAGTAAACTGCCTGCTACTCTGTCCAAGATGCTACTATATGCAAATGATTAGTAGTATTGGATAAACACTCTGAAGTTTCTAAAACTGTTTGAATGATGTCTGAGTATAACAGAACTCATATGGCAGGTGAAAACCTGAGAAAAATCCAACCAGGAAGTGGGAAATCTGAGATTTGTAGTTTTTCAAAGCTTGGCCTACTTTTTTTATTTTTTATTTTATCTGACACAGCAGTTGCAATAAGGAGAAATCTATCTTTAATTCCGTGAATAACACTGTGGCTATCTGCAAGATCACTGGATGTTTTGGAATCAAAACATTACTGCACGTAACGCGCCAATGTAAACTGAAATATTTGGATATAAATATGCACATTACCGAACAAAACATACATGTATTGTGTAACATGATGTCCTATGAGTGTCATCTGATGAAGATCATCAAAGGTTAGTGATTCATTTTATCTATATTTCTGCTTTTTGTGACTCCTATCTTTGGCTGGAAAATGGCAGTTTTTTTAAATTGGCTCTGAACTAACAATCATATGTTGTGCTTTTGCTGTAAAGTATTTTTGAAATTGGACATGATGGGTAGATTAACAAGACGTTTATATTTCATTTGCTGTTTTGGTCTTGTTAATGTGTGAAAGTTACATATTTCAAAAAATATCATTTTTGATTTTCCCGCGCTGCCTTTTCAGCGGAATGTTGTCGAGGGGTTCCGCTAGCGGAACAGCTGCGCTAGAAAGATTAATTATGTCTGCATCCCGCTACCGGGATCGATATGACAGCAGCCAGTGACAGTGCAGGGTGCCAAATTCAAACAAATCTCATAATTAAAATTCCTCAAACATACATGTGTTTTATATCATTTTAAAGGTAACCTTGTTGTTAATCCCACCAAAGTGTCCGATTTCAAATATTCTTTTCAGCCTAAGCACTACAAACGATTGTTAGGTCACCACCAAACCACAATAAGCACAGCCATTTTTCCAGTGAAAGATCGCAGTCAGAAAAAGCAGAAAGAGATCAAATTAATCACTAACCTTTGATTATCTTTATCAGATGACACTCATATGACTTCATGTTACACAATACATGCATGTTTTGTTTGATAAAGTTCATATTTATAACAAAAAATCTGAGTTTACATTGGCGCGTTATATTCACTAGTTCCAAAAACATCAAGTGATTTTGCATAGCCACATCGTTTCAACAGAAATACTCATCATAAATGTAGATGATAATACAAGTTATACACTTGGAATTATAGATATATCTCTCCTTAATGCAACCGCTGTGTCAGATTACGGAATAAGCAAATCATGCAATAATCTGAGACGGAGATCAGAACAATAGCCAAATTAGCTGCCATGTTGGTCAACAGAAACCAGAAAATACATGATAAATGTTTCCTTAGCTTTGATGAACTTCATCAGAATGCTGTCCTAGGAATCCCAGGTCCACAATAAATGCTTGGTTTGTTCAATAATGTCCGTTAATTATGTCCAATTAGCTACTTTGGTTAGCGGTAAACAATTCCAAAGTCACAAAGCGCATCCACTATAACGTGACAATGTCCAAAAGTTCTGTAACAGTTAGTAGAAACATGTCAAACGATGTACTGAATCAATCTTTAGAATGTTGTTAACATACATCTTGAATAACGTTCCAACCGGAGAATTAGATTGACTTCAGAAGAGCGGTGGAACGGAGGTCCTCATGTGAAGGCGCACGTGAAAGCGAATACTCACTCCTGTCTCCTTCGGCCCCCCTTCACATTAGATTCATCAGACAAAGTTCTATTGACTGACATCTAGTGGAAGCCGTAGGAAGTGAAAACTCATATCTCGTTGTAATTTCAATGAGAGCTTGATTGAAAATCTGCCACCTCAGAAACAATTCAAACAGGAAGTGGAACTGCTCAGGTTTTTTGCCTGCCATGTGAGTTCTGTTATACTCACAGACATAATTCAAACAGTTTTAGAAACTTCAGTGTTTTCTATCCAATGTGAATAATAATATGCATATATTAGCAACTGGGACTGAGGAGCAGGCAGTTTACTATGGGCACCTTTGTGCACCTTTCATCCAAGCTACTCAATACTGCCCCTGCAGCCATAAGAAGTTAATGGCATTTCTAGCTTTAACTGTGTTTGAGGTGTTGAGTGATTAAAGAATAATAAGTATGTTGAAGATTTAAGTCGGGATTATGCTTCGCTAGCCCCACAATAAACTATGTCTAAGATTAAATGGAGGCTTTTGTTTTGCAAGCCCCACAAAAATAATTTGAGCATGTGCTCATTACTATTTACATATACAGTGCATTCGGAATGTATTCAGACCCCTTGACTTTCCACATTCTTACGACAGCCCTATTCCAAAATTGATTAAATTTTTTTTTTGCTATCGATCTACACACAATACCCCATACTGTCAAGGCGAAAACAGGTTTAGACATTTTTGCAAATGTATTCCAAAAAAAACTGAAATTCCTTATTTACATAAGTATGCAGAACCTTTACTATGAGACTAGAAATTGAGCTCAGGTGCATCCTGTATCCATTGATCATCCTTGAGATGTTTCTACAACTTGATTGGAGTCCACCTGTGGTAAATTCAATTGATTTAACATGTTTTGGAAAGGCACACCTGTCTATAAAAGGTTCCACAGTTGACAGTGCATGTCAGAGCAAAAACCAAGCTATGAGGTCGAAGGAATTGTACTTAGAACTCCAAGACAGGATTGTGTTGAGGTACAGATCTGGGGAAGGGTACCAAAACATTTCTGCAGCATTGAAGGTCCCCAAGAACACAGTGGCCTCCATCATTCTTAAATTGAAGAAGTTTGGAACCACCAAGACTCTTCCTAGAGCTGGCTGCCTGGACAAACTGATCCATCGGGGGTGAAGGGCCTTGGTCAGGAAGGTGACCAAGAACCTGATTGTCACACTGACAGAGCTCCAGAGTTCCTCTGGGTAGATGGAAGGACAACCCTCTCTGCAGCACTCTACCAAACAGGCCTTTATGTTAGAGTGGCCAGATGGAAGCCACTCCCGCTTGGAGTTTGCCAAAAGACACCTAAAGGACTCTCAGACCATGAGAAATAAGATTCTCTGGTCTGATGAGAACAATATTGAACTCTTTGGCCTCAATGCAAAGCATCAGGTCTGGAGGAAACCTGGCACCACCCCTACTGTGAAGCATGGTGGTGGCAGCATCGTGCTGTGGGATGTTTTTCAGCGGCAGGGACTGGGAGACTAGTCGGGATTAAGGGAAAGATGAATGGAGCAAAGTACTGACAGATCCTTGATGAAAACCTGCTCCAGAGCACTCAGGACCTCAGACTGGGGTGAACAGGACAATGACCCAAAGCACACAGCCAAGACAATGCAGGAATGGCTTCGGGACAAGTCTCTGAATGTCCCCGAGTGGCCCAGCCAGAGTTCAGACTTGAACCCATCTCTGGAGAGATCTGAAAATAGCTGTGCAGTCACACTCTTCATCCATCCTGACAGAGCTTGAAAGGATCTGCAAAGAAGAATGAGATTCTCCCCAAATAAAGGTGTGCCAAGCTTGTAGTGTCATACCAAAGAATACTTGAGGCTGTAATCGCTGCCAATGGGGCTTCAACAAAGTACTGAGTAAAAGGTCTAAATACTTATGTAAATATTGTATATATTTTTTAATATACATTTGCAAAAATGTATAAATACCTGATTTTACTTTGTCGGTATGGGGCACTGTGTTTAGATTGACAGCAGAATGTTTTTTGTATCCAAATTAAAATAAGGCTGTCATGTCACAAAATATGGATAATGTCAAGGGGTCTGAGCACTTTTCAAAATAACTGTAATAATAAAGTGGAAACACCAACATTGGTGTTTGTATAGTCTCTTATTAATCTCTTAAGAGGCTCATACAGTTGTGTAAGACTTGTTAAAGCTACAAAAGTTTCAGTGTCCCATCTTTACAGGTAATAACAATACAACAGAACAGATAAACAGGAGTGACATTTACTCTTTCGGGTGGCCAAAAGGAACTATCTAAAAGCCATGCCCCTAATAAGCCACGCGTCCAGTCTACTGATCAGACCCACTTGGTCATATCTCAGTAATCCAGCATCAACAACCCAACCTTGCTCTTTTTAAAGAAACAACCCGTGTGACCCAATGAGTGAGTTATTTTACACTGGTAAAGGCTGAACCGGGCAAAGGCCCGTCACGTCTTCAGGTGAAAGCGGGGAGGGAGATGCGCCCTCAAATCGAACTGTAATCCGCGCAGCTCGGTCAGGTTGTCAACAAGGCAGAATGTTGTACATAAACTTACATATCTTTAGCATAAAAAAAAAATCAATTTTCAAAACAAATTGATTGGAAGGCAGATAAAGCATTTTTATCAAAAGCAATCACTTTTGCAAGGAAAACACAACATCCTACAAATGAAAACACATGCTTAATTACATCACTTTTGTTTTGAGCCAAATTGCCATCATACAGAGTGGGGCACTTGGCAGCATGGTTCCAAATCGAATGCAATCAACTTTCATCCGATGCAAAAGACCTACACGGGTGCCCAGGTGAGATTAATCTAACCCCCTCATTGTCAACAACCCAGAAGCTGGGTCAGCCAAACAAACCAGCTTTTTTTTGTGTGTGCCAGGTTCGAATCATGTCTCAGACCCTCATACTGCCTACTCGAAACTCCATAGTATATTTTAAGTGAACATTTATGATACATCTACATAATACTTGCCAATCGACCATTTAAATTACAGGTTGTAATGCGAAAAATGCCAAGGGGGTGAATACTTTGCAAGGCACTATAAATGTCCATAACAGAAATGTATAATTTCCTTTAGTACACTTGTTCTCTGAGTATTTTTTATTTTATTTGCGAAGCATTTTTCTACAATATGAGTTTTTGACAAAGACTACTATATTTAGTCTTTGGTCACATGGGATTGACCAAAAGTATTCACCCACTTGGCATTTTTCCTATTTTTTTTGCATTACAACCTGTAATTTAAATAGATTTTTTTATCTGGATTTCATGTAATGGACATACAGAATAGTCCAAATTGGTGAAGTGAAAAAAAAATGACTTGTTTCAGAAAATAAATAAAAAACATAATGGAAAAGTAGTGTGTGCATATGTATTCACCGCATTTGCTATGAAACCCCTAAATAAGATCAGGTACAACCAATTACCCTCAGAAGTCACATCATTAGTTAAATAAAGTCCACCTGTGTGCAATCTAAGTGTCACACAATCTGTCACATGATCTCATATATGCACCAGTTCTGAAAGGCCACAGAGTCTGCAAAACCAATAAGCAAAGGGAATCCACCAAGCAAGCGGCACCATGAAGACCAAGGAGCTCTCCAAACAGGTCAGGGACAAAGTTGTGGAGAAGTACAGATCATGGTTGGGTTGTGAAAAAAAATATCCAAAACTTTGAACATCCCATGGAGCACTATCAAATTCATTATTAAAAAAAGGAAAGAATATGGCACCACAATAAATCTGCCAAGAGAGGGCCGCCCACCAAAACACATTGACCAGAAAAGGAGGGCATTAATCAGAGAGGCAACAAAGAGACCAAAGATAGGCTTTGCAGCTCCTTCAGGGTTATCTACATAGGACCACTTTAAGCCATACACTTCACAGAGCTGGGCTTTTCGGATCAGTGTCCAGAAAAAAAGCCATTGCTTAAAGAAAAAAATAAGCAAATCCATTTGGTGTTTGCCGAAAGGCATGTGGGAGACTCCCCAAACATATGGGAGAAGGTACACTGGTCAGATGAGACTAAATGTGAGCTTTCTGGACATCAAGGAAATGCTATGTCTGGCACAAACCCAACACCTCTCATCACCCCGAGAACACAATCCCCACAGTGAAGCATGGTGGTGGCAGCATCTTGCTGTGAGAATGTTTTTCATCTGCAGGGACTGGGAAACTGGTCAGAATTGAAGGAACGATGGATGGCGCTAAAAACAGGGAAATTCTTGAGGGAAACCTGTTTCAGTCTTCAAGAGATTTGAGACTGGGACGGAGGTTCACCTTCCAGCAGGACAATGACCCTAAGCATACTGCTAAAGCAACACTCGAGTGGTTTAAGGTGAAACATTTAAATGTCTTGGAATGGCCTAGTCAAAGCCCAGACCTCAATCCAATTGAGAATCTGTTGTGTGACTTAAAGATTGCTGTACACCAGCAGAACCCATCCAGCTTGAAGGAGCTGGAGCAGTTTTGCCTTGAACAAAGGGCAAAAATCCCAGTGGCTTGATGTGCCAAGTGTATAGAGACATACCCCAAGAGACTTGTGAAATCTACATTGCATTACACTGGCCAGTGTTACTCAAGTGTAACACTTTGGGGTAATTAATACTCAGTGATATTTCTCTTCAACACTCCTATTAGTGTTTTGCAAAAACATTACGTGATTTTGTCTGTTTCTTTAACACTATACGGTGTAAAGTTGCATAGTGCCTTCTCTGTTAGAGTGAATTGTAAATCCTTAATCAAAAATTACAGGTCACATCAGGCCTACAAGTCACATTATGCTGGCTGGCAAAGTAATGTGTAAATCCTTCTGGAATCCATCCAAAGTTAGGATATCCACAAGTTTGAATTTTTATTCACCTGAAACCTGCATTCCTAATGACTGTCAGAGTTAGGAACAGTGTGAGGAGACTACCTAAACTATTTAAACTGGAACAACCATTTCAGTAGTGGGTGCAAAACGATTAACTAAATGATTGGATTAGTTTAGAAATGTTTTATTTATCTTTGAGATTAATCAAGCAATCACTCAATGTACTGTATGTTCAAAAATACAGATGAATTATTATTATATTCCTCTTATTTCCAAATCTCATGATGTGACTATGAGATTTGTCTGTATCTAGGGGATTTATATTAGGCTGAGCCTGCTAGCTAGCTAGCAAAATTTCAGCTAGCTAGCAATTTCTGTGAAAAAAAACCCCAGTAGGTAATCTAACTCAACTACTTCAAACTAATTTAATTTACAATAAATAAAGGATAATTTACACATTTTTTTCTGTCCAGTGGCAGCACAATAGGCATTTGATTTGTGAACTCAGTGTCTGGTCAGGAACATCAAAGTACTTCCGGGTCACGGTATTTAAGAAATTGTCAAAATAAAAGTGCCCCACGTATGGTAGAACAGTGTCAATAACCATTCATGATATCAAAAATATTTTCCTAATTAGCCCCCTAAGGTAAATATCCGTGCTCCGCAGAAATCTGAATAACATGCAGGATTGGGTAGAATAGCTTGCTGGACATGATTTGTTTAGCATTTCATTAAGTAGGACGCAAGCTGTTTTTTGCTGAACGTTAATTACAGCAGCCCAATAGAACTCACGTGTAGTTTGAAAAAAGAGTGAACGCGCAATGGTGGTAGGCTATACCAGTTATTTATTGAGAACGATAACCATAAGCTTACTGTATCTAATTCTAGTCCTATATTATTCAATGATGTCATTAGAATGATGAAGATAAGGACAACAAAAGTTATTTTATTTAACTTCTTCTTAATAGGGGGAGCTGTTTTCACTTTGGGAAAAAAATCGTGCCCAATTTATACGGCCTCGTACTCTATTCTAGATCATACAATATGCATATTATTACTATTCGATAGAAAACACTCAAGTTTCGAAAACTGTTTGAAGTATATCTGTGAGTAAAACAGAACTCATTTCGCAGCAAACTTCCAGACAGGAAGTGAAAAATCTGAAAACGAGGCTCTGTTTCAGGCCTGCCTATTGAATTGCCTTATATTTATGGATATGCATGCACTGCATACGCCTTCCACTAGATGTCAACAGGCAGTGGAAGGTGGAATGGGATGTCTAGCTTGATCTGAGGTCTAACAAGAGCTTTTGGAATGACGTGTCCAGAATTTCCTTTCTCTACCTAGGCGCGGGAAGCACCTCCATATTGTCTTATGATACGCGTTCGGTATAGACGGCTAATATCTCCGGCTATGATTTTATTTGATACATGTGATAACATCGTAAAGCAGATTTTCAACCGAGTTTCATCAGTTTATTCAACGTTTAATGGGACTTTTGGAGTTTTCCGTTCTCTGCGTCGAGAGAAATTGGGAACGTCATCAACATTTGCTAGCCTTGTGTAGCGAATTCGACAGGAGAGAAGGACATTTTAAACCAAACAACGATTTATTCTTGACCAAGGACTCCTTGTACAAGATTCTGATGGAAGCTCAGCAAAAGTAAGAACCATTTATGATGTAATTTCGTATTTCTGTGTAAAATGTTGAGTCCTATTATCCGCCGTTTTGGCGGGCGCTGTCTCGCTATAACGCAAGCTGTTTGTTATGGTAAAGTTATTTTTAAAAATCTAACACAGCGGTTGCATTAAGAACCAGTGTATCTTTCATTTGCTGTCCAACATGTATTTTTTAGTAAAGTTTATGATGAGTTCTTTGGTCAGATTAGGTGAGTGTCCAAACTAGCTCCGGATATTCTGGTGAATCGATGCTACATATTCACAATGTATAACCACTGTTTGCAGCTCTAAATATGCACATTTTCGAACAAAACATAAGTGTATTGTATAACCTGATGTTATAAGACTGTCATCTGATGAAGTTGGTCAAGGTTAGTGATTAAATTTATATCTTTTGCTGGTTTTAGCTGCTAATAAATGCATTTGTATCATATAATATAATTTTCATGAAATCACAAGTCCAATACAGCAAATGAAAGATAAACATCTTGTGAATCCAGCCATCATTTCCGATTTTTAAAATGTTTTACAGCGAAAACAAAATGTATTTCTATTAGCTAACCACAATAGCCAAAGACTCAACCGCATATTTTCACCATGTTTCTACCGCATAGATAGCTTTCACAAAACTGACCAAACAGAGATATAAATAGTCACTAACCAAGAAACAACTTCATCAGATGACAGTCTTATAACATGTTATACAATAAATTTATGTTTTGTTTGAAAATGTGCATATCTGAGGTATAGATCAGTTTTACATTGCAGCTACCATCAAAAATATCACCAAAGCAGCCAGAATAATTACAGAGAGCAACGTGAAATACCTAAATACTCATCATAAAACATTTATGAAAAATACATGGTGTACAGCAAATGAAAGATAAACATCTTGTGAATCCAGCCAATATTTCTGATTTTAAGTGTTTTACAGCGAAAACACAAAATATAATTATATTAGCTTACCACAATAGCCAAACACAACCGCATTTATTCACCGCATAGATAGCATTCGCAAAAACCAGCAAAAGATATAAAATGAATCACTAACCTTGAACAACTTCATCAGATGACAGTCTTATAACATCAGGTTATACAATACACTTATGTTTTGTTCGAAAATGTGCATATTTAGAGCTGCAAACCGTGGTTATACATTGTGAAAATGTAGCAACGTTTCCCCAGAATGTCAGGAGCTATTTTGGACACTCACCTAATCTGACCAAAGAACTCATCATAAACTTTACTAAAAAATACATGTTGTGCCTCCCGGGTGGCGCAGTGGTCTAGGGCACTGCATCGCAGTGCTAACTGTGCCACCAGAGTCTCTGGGTTCGCCCCCAGGCTCTGTCGCAGCCGGCCGCGACCGGGAGGTCCGTGGGGCGACGCACAATTGGGCTAGCGTCGTCCGGGATAGGGAGGGTTTGGCCGGTAGGGATTTCCTTGTTTCATCGCGCTGCTTCGACTCCTGTGGCGGGCTGGGCGCAGTGCGCGCTAACCAAGGGGGCCAGGTGCATGGTGTTTCCTCCGACACATTGGTGTGGCTGGCTTCCGGGTTGGAAGCGCGCTGTGTTAAAGAAGCAGTGCGGCTTGGTTGGGTTGTGCCTCGGAGGACGCATGGCTTTCGACCTTTGTCTCTCCCGAGCCCGTACGGTAGTTGTAGCGATGAGACAAGATAGTAATTACTAGCGATTGGATACCACGAAAATTGGGGAGAAAAGGGGATAAAATTTTAAATTAAAATAAAAAAATAAAAAATACATGTTGTACAGCAAATGAAAGATACACTGGTTCTTAATGCAACCGCCGTGTTAGATTTTAAAAAATAACTTTACCATAACAAACAGGTCCGGACAACAGGCCCTCCGATATGACACACTGAACTCTATCAGAGAAGTAGTTGGTAAACCAGGCGAGGGAATAATTTGAGAAACCAAGGCTGTCGAGTCTGCCAATAAGAATGTGGTGATTGACAGTCGAAAGCCTTGGCCAGGTCGATGAATACGGCTGCGCAGTAATGTCTTATTGATGGCGGTTATGAAATCATTTAGGACCTTGAGCGTGGCTGAGGTGCACCCATGACCAGCTCTGAAACCAGATTGCATAGCGGAGAAGGTACGGTGGGATTCGAAATGGTCGGTAATCTGTTTGTTAACTTGGCTTTCGTTTTGTCCGTCAGACTTTTAATTCTTATGGGAATGGATCTCTCAACTCAATGGAATTCCAAGCCTGCTATCAATAAGTAGTCATTGTAACAACAGGAGGCCATTCTGACATAATTTCCCTATATTTTTATTTAAACTGCAGTAAAATGTGGTCATCAAACTCTCACATTCTGAATTTCAGATAATAAGGGTCACGATTTGGCTCACCTGTGAGTCAGTTGCTCAGTTACTGCTTGTCACACTGAGCAGGGCAGCAGAGATACTGTAGCAGACTCACATCTCCAAAAGCCAAACAGGACGAGATTAACCCCTGCTGGAGAGATGTGACATCCGCATGGCAGTCATAGCCAATCTGTGACATCAATAATAGTTGACAACGAGGAGCGAGAATAGGAAACCCAAATGTTACAAACATTGATGATCATAATAGGCCTCTTTTATTCTCCTATTTCATCTGAGGCAGAACAATAATGGTATTTTCCTATGTAAGAGTCTTCCTGTTGCTCACACAGCCTTTCTGGGAGAACAAGAACAACACACTCCAGTGAATCGGCATGACAGACTCCTGTAATTAGATTTCCCAGAACTGGAGCATAAGGAGCTGGATAAGTGCAAGACACACTATAAAAGGGTTACTGTGAATTTGACAGCAGTTTACAGACAGCTGGCAAGAAATTCTGTATTTCATATTGCAGTTCACTTTCTGTAATATAAATACGGTATCAATGCAAGTATTCTGTAATGACACAGGGTACAATATTTTAAGTCACTGTATTATACTGTAAAAAAAGTCAGTGCTACTGTAATCGGAATGAATTAATGAAATTAATTGCTACAAAGTATTTTTGGATATTTGGTGTTTTATAACACTTGCACTTTCAGAGGTCTAAACAAAGGCTACCAAAATGGCAGCAACTATAGAGCAAAACAGATCAAAATGACATGACAAATTGCTTACCCATGTAAGGTTTAAGATTTGTTGTCACTCCACTCTGTCCCCTATAAATATTCCATATATTTGGCACTATAACCAAATACGATTTAAATTGGTAGCGCATTCTCACTCACGGGTGCAACAAATAGCACCTCTTCCAAGGCATGCCTCTAAATATGGTAATGAGACAGAAACAACTATACCATGCACCCACTAATGGTCAAAAGGTTTTTTTCACTCCAAAATATGGTAAAGTACTGTATTCTGTGGGGTGGAAATACAGTACCATTCGAAAAGCAGCAATATTTTTCACATCCAAAACATTTCCCCACAATGCATCATAATTTGGTGCATTGACGCGGATGCTAAGCTACAGGACTGTTTTGCTAGCACAGACTGGAATTTGTGCCAGGATTCATCCAACGGCATTGAGGAGTATACCACCTCAAGTCATCGGCTTCATCAATAAGTGCATCGATGACGTCGTTCCCACAGTGACCGTACGTACATAACCCAACCAGAAGCCATGGATTACAGGCAACATCCGCATCAAGCTAAAGGCTAGAGCTGCCTCTATCAAGGAGTGGGACACTCATCCAGATGTTTATAAGAAATCCCGCTATGCCCTCAGACTAACCATCAAACATGTAAAGCGCCAATATGGGATTAAGATTGATTCCTACGACACCGGCTCTGATGCTCGTCGGATGTGACAGGGCTTAAACTATTACGGACAACAAAGGGAAAACCAGACGGGAGCTGCCCAGTGACAAGAGCTAAATGCCTTTTATGCTTTCTTCGAGGCAAGCAACACTGGAGCATGCATGAGAGCACCAGCTGCTCTGGATGACTGTGATAACACTCTCAGTAGCCAATGTGAGCAAGACCTTTAAACAGGTCAACATTCACAAAGTTGCTGGACCAGATGGATTACCAGCACGTGTACTCAAAGCATGCGCAGACCAACTGGCAAGTGTCTTCACTGACATTTTCAACCTCTCCCTGACTGAGTCTGTAATACCTACATGTTTCAAGCAGACCACCATAGTCCCTGTGCCCAAGGAAGCAAAAGTAACCTGGCTAAATTATTATCGCCCACGTCGGTAAACATGAAGTGCTTTGAAAGGCAGGTCATGGCTCACATCAACATCATCCTCCTGGATACCCTAGACCCACTTAATTTGCATACTGCACCAACAGATGAGACAATCTCAATCACACTGCCCTTTCCCACCTGGACAAAAGGAACATCTATGTGTTGGGTCGGGGCGGCAGGTAGCCTAGTGGTTACAGCGTTGTGCTAGTAACCGAAAGGTTGTAAGATCGAATCCCCAAGCTGACAAGGTAGAAATCTGTCGTTCTGCCTCTGAACAAGGAAGTTAACCCATTGTTCCTAGGCTGTCATTGAAAAAAAATATTGTTCTTAACTGACTTGCCTAGTTAAATTAAAGGTAAAAAAAAAAAAGAAATCTGAGAATGCTGTTCAATGACTACAGCTCAGTGTTCAACACCATAGTACCCAAGAAGCTAATCACTAAGCTACGGGCCCTGGGACTAAACACCTCCCTCTGCAAATGGATCCTGAACTTCCTGATGGGACGCCCCCACATGGTAAGGGTACCGCTCCCGAGTATACTACTTGCCAATGTCCAGTCTCTTGACAACAAGGTTGATGAAATTTGAGCAAGGGTTGCCTTCCAGAGAGACATCAGAGACTGTAACATTCTTTGTTTCATGGACAAATGGCTCTCTCGGTATATGTTTTCAGAATCGGTTCAGCCACTGGGCTTCTCCATGCATCGCGCCGATAGAGATAAACACCTCTCTGGGAAGAGGAAGGGCGGGAGTGTATGCTTCATGATTAACAATGGTGTTAATAATAATAACATACAGGAATTGAAGTGCTTCTGCTCACCCGATCTAGAATTCCTCAAAATCAAATATTACCATACAAGACAATTCTAGTCAGTTATCGTAACAGCTGTGTATATTCCACCTCAAGCAGACACCAAGATAACCATCTAGGAACTTCACTGGATTCAATGTTAACTGGAAACCATATATCCTGAGACTTCATTTATGGTAGCTGGGGATTTTAACAAAGCAAATTTCAGAACAAGGCTACCTAAATTCTATCAGCATATTTTTTTATTGAATTTTTGAAACATACAATATACTTGCAGTGAAGATGCTCAATAACTACATCATACCAGTCATCCAACAGATTCCCATTCAGAGCGACACACTGAAGCATCCAGGGTCAATAACCTGTTCAAGGGCACGTTGACAAACCTACCACCAGGCCAAAAAACGTGAACCTGAACCCTTCAAGATCCCCCACAGTTCCCCAGTAGCTGTCCCTCAACCATTCGAGACCCCTCCCACAGTCCCCCTAAGGAAGAAAAATACAACTAATTCCATTCTCCACCCCTAATGCACCAACAACCAAGATAATAACTAAAGAGAATAAAGGAAAAGACGTCAAAACAGCAAACAACAATGATTTTTTTTATATATATATTTACAACAAAGGACATCAAGGACAACTAAAATCATAACCGCAATGCCAACTGTATATGTTTGTGTGCATGTCTGGCACTATTACATGTATGTGTGTTCTTCGTGTTGATTTGAATGAGTGTGTGAATATGCATGTGTTCAAACACCTGCACGGCATCAGCCTCAGGCAAACCGGAATTAGTTGTAAAAACACTGCCACTTGCCACAGTGTCATTCAAGTGTACTTTTTATTATGTTTAATTTTGACTTTTTTTTATTTATTTTTTTTACTTTTATCTTTGACCATCATTCTATCCCTCACACAGGAACTCCACTTTCACTTGTCTCCAATTCCACATACCAACCCTCAGCTTCCCTCAGCCCATCCCATCTATCTCTGCTGGCCACCCACGTATGGCTTCTATGCAACATATCTTTCAACTATGCTCTGATGTTTAACGTACAATTTCGATCTATCTAATTGAATAGAATCCACAGATTGCGAGTTGAAGATAAATACTTTTACTAAGAGTATTAGTAATTGACTGACCCGGTCTCTCCAGATCTCCTAACAGTACTATTTCTAGGGTCAATTTTAGATCAATGCTATGCATTTTCAGCCATTCCTGAACCTGAGACCGGAAACAGGCTACCTGAGGGCAATACCAAGATAAATGGTCTATTGATTCAATATCGTCACAACAAAATCTACAGAGCTTCGATAATTTCATGCCCCAAATATTCAACATTTTGTTGGTAGCAAGAATTCGACATAATAATTTTAGCTGAAAAGCACAAGGTCTTGAATCTTGCGTTGTTTTATATAACAACTCTAACACCCTGTACATGGAATCGGTACATCTAAAATCTCTTCCCAACTATTTTGCAATCTGCATGGCACAGCTGTCAACATCCTGGTCCTCAAATGAACTTTCCTATGTATGCTACTTTTATTCCTCCGCAAGTTTCGATCATTTATATTCGGCAGACAGACCAATTCCCTGTCTCCACCCGCCTCCTCCATTTTTGACGTAATGCTGTAATCAATTGGTTGTACTCTTGGATTGAGCAGACCTTTCCGTACAATTCTGATAACTCCATGAAGGACATAACTCTACCATTCCAATTTGCAATATCATTTAAGGGCTTGTAAGTAAGCATTTCAATGTCACACCCTGACCTACTACACCATAGAGAAACAAGGGCTCTCTATGGTCAGGGTGTGACATTGAAATGCTTACTTACAAGCCCTTAACCTTTTATGGCTGCCATTCCGCTACCGGGATGATATGACTACAGCGAGTGAAAGTGCAGGGCGCGACGAGGGGGTGTTCTAGTTAAAGATTTCTATGGTGTTTTGGTTTGGTTCCCAATTAGAGGCAGCTGGTAACCGTTGCCTCTAATTGGGGATCATATTTAGGTAGCATTTTCCCACCTGTGTTTGTGGGATATTGTTTGTTAGTGTGTTTGGGAACTACGTCCACAGTCTCAGCAATCCATTTCACAAAGATCCTGTCAAATGAATACTAAAATGTAGTTGTATGGTTAATCCATCCACGCACTCATCCCTCCCAAACTCCCTCTCTCTCTATTTCCAATTCAATCACAAGTTATTTAATCTATTTACCTCTTAACAGGATATACAAATTGCGTTGCACATTCTGGATTAGAGTACAACATTAAGCCTTTTTACCATTCATTATGTCAGGTGTGTGCGTACTGGTAGTGAAGTCAGGTGCAGGAGAGCAGAAATTTGTGATCAGGCACAGACTTTATTTAGGCAAAAGTGCAAAATGTGCAAAACAGTCACAAGAATTATGTTTAACAATAAACATCTTCGTGTAAAATAACACGTAAAATAACAAGCCAATCTGGCACGTCAACAATACACACAAGCAATCTTACACAAGATATGATGGGGAACAGAGGAATAAATACATGTAGATTGATTGGGGAATGAAAGGCAGGTGTGCAGGGAACAAGACAAAACAAATGGATACATGAAAAATGGAGCGGCGATGGCTAGAAAGCCGGTGACGCCGAATGCCGCCCAAACAAGGAGAGGAGCTGACTTAAGCAACCATTTAAATGCAAAGCAACCATTATGCTCTGGTAAAGGTGAATCTCTAATGTACAAGTATGCACACAGAAAATATCATTATACAAAGCACCTCAAGTAACAGTGGTAGTGCCCAAGGAATGACTTGGACACACAGGGACAAGGATGGGCCAAGTCATGCAGTAACGCCCCAGCACTTCACCACAGTGGAAGCAGTCGTGTGGAAAGCCATCATGCTTGTAGACACAACTATTTGGTATACCCAGTGCGTGCGGTACACACACACACACACACACACGCTGTTTTCTACACCACTCACAATCTGTCAATCTTCTGCAACGGGTTTATTTTGATAACTCTATTGTGTTACATTGGCTCTGAGTGTTTGTAGTACATTTTCTTCTAAGAGTTTATATATGGATGTAGTTTAGTGCCAAAATAAATGTGTTGAATATGGGTCTATCAGATATCGGACAGACACTTTAAAACAAACTTCCTGTTTTTTTTACACAAAAAAGAATAGAAAATATGATGAATTCTTCACTCAAAGATATAAGGGTTATTCGGCTGTCCCCATAGAACCCTTTTTGTTTCAGGTAGAAAGAAAGAACCCTTTTTGGTTCCATGTAGAATCCTCTGCAGAGTGTTGGTGTTATTTGCCGGTGCTCATAAGAAGAGAGGATAATGAGCTGGTTCCTTTTCAGAGTCGACAACATGATCCAAAGTTTTTTTTTAAAGTGAGCGATTAGAAAACACGCCAAGGAGGGATTTCTTACATTAGTAGGTGTAGAGGCGCTCTACGTGGTGTCAATCAATCAACACATTCACAAAGTGTTGATTCTCACAGCCATGAGCCTGAGTAATGTGCTGTTGACTTGTTTTCAGTCTACTGGTTTCTCTGCTCATGGATCATATTTGAATCATTCATATTCAATTGTGTGTGTGGTGGAATTCTGTACATTTGTGAAGCATTGCTCAGGTGCTTATTTATTTTAGATGGATTGTGAGGAAGAAACATCCTGGTTGTTTACTGGGCAAAAAAAGGAAATGTATGGTTATTACATTTACCTTAAGACATTTGTCACTATCAGTCACATTTTCTTTACATGCTATTCTCCTTGAATGGTAACCATGCCTGACTTGGTGGCGGGTTACATTATACTTGAATATCTCTGCAATTCAAAAAAAGCTATCTTAATGTGAAAATAGCTGCTATCACACCCTGATCTGCTCCCCTGGTACAGGCTGGCAGTTAGCAGATGGGGCTCCAAAGAGAACAGAGTGAAATAGTTGGCTGGCTGTGTGTGTGTGGTAAAAACAGAGAGACTTAGAGAAATGTGTCACATGAATCTAGATCTGTGGGTGTACACGCTGGCTCAACAGAACACATCGCTGAACCAATGAGAACGTTGTAGCCAGCGTGCACACTCATAGACCATCTACACTACCGTTCAAACGTTTGGGGTCACTTAGAAACGTCCTTGTTTTCCATGAAAACATACATGAAGGGAGTTGCAAAATGAATAGGAAATATAGACAAGATGTTGAAAAGGATTTATAGGACTAGAGCACAAATAATAATATAATAATAATAATCAATAATTTTTCTCTTTATTTAACCATCTTATATTTAGTTCATGCTAGTGAGGGCCAAAAATCCACTCTCATATGGGTACGTGTTTGCAAAGGGCATCAGTGTCTTAACAGCGCAATTTGCCAAGGGAGGATACTCTGAGGGCAGCCCAGTCCAGAAATCTGGCAGCGGCTTCTGATTTAAATTAAATTTTCACAGAGGCGCTTGTTGCAATTTTGATGAGGCTTTCATGTTCAGATATCAGTAAGTGGACTGGAGGCAAGGCATGAAAGGGATAACGAATCCAGTTAGTGTCATCCGTTTCGGGAAAGTACCTGCGTAATTGCGCATCCAACTCACTCAGGTGCTTCGCTATACCACATTTGACAATGTCCGTAAGCTTGAGTTCATTTGCATACAAAAAAATCATCCAATGATTGTTGACGAAGTGCATGCATCGCATCAGGACTAGGAAGCGGCCTTGGGAAAAGTGGCAGATTTGGAGTTGCAAACATAGGATCCCACTCCTGTATTCACTTTAGGGAGTTATTTTAAACTACTCCCACGAGAAGGACTGTCACAAGGAAGGTATACATTTCACATTGTTGTTGTCACCTCACTCCTGGTTCTCTCTACTCCTGTAGCTCCAAGGCATAGCGATTGGTGTCCTCCACCATGTCTCTCACTGCCTTCTCTGTCAGAAACAGCTTGAAGCATTCTGCCTCAGAGGTTGATGGCAAAGGGCTTTGCACTCCAGACTAGGACTCATCAAAGCCAGCAGCAGGCCCAGGAGGGGTGAAATGGCTGGCGGCCTTCCAGCTACCGTAGACCTCTCGTACTTCACCTACTGTTGGTCTGCCTCCATAACCACAAGCATCTTCAGAGGGACTTGGGACTTCGTCGGTGGGAAAGGGGTAATCAGATTCAGGGTTCTCAATGGCCACAAGTTTGAGGGGAAGCTTCTCACTGTCACTATCAGAATCGGATTCCTCACGTTCATACTCAAACTCATTGACAGAATTTACAATCTCTGGAATTTTTGCATTTGTGAATTGTCTCCTTTTGAAAGACATAATGCTTTAGCTTAGCCCACTAGCTACTGACATAAACAATAACACTGAATGGCTCCAAGTGAGTGCCAGGGGTGATGTGATTGGCTGCCAGCCTGCCAGCATGTGCCACTTGTATCAATAAATCACTATCAGAAAATAGTTTTTGTGGTAATATTTTTTATTTACTGTTTTATTCACATTTTCAAGTACTGTTGACAAATCATGCATTCCAATTCTTGCATACTTTGTAATGAACACAAATACTTTCTTGAAGGTTGCACTGATTATGATAAGCTAATGCTAAAATAATTTCCAGCTATGTGCAGCCATTCTTGTTGTCATTGTCATCATTCAATGTATTCTGTGTCACGTAAACATCTGTCAGACCAAAGATGCTATAACAAGACGACTGATCATGAGGATGCGTAACCATACCATATATGATGTTCATCTGTAAACAAAAAAGTAGACTGGTATGTGTCTTGTTACACTCAGAGTCAATAATGGGGCATTTAGATGGACTGTTAGCGAAGATGTGAACAGTTTGAGAGGGACTTGACTTGTAGACAGTCTAGTAGTATAATGCTGTGTATGAACACCTACAGTTGTGCTGTTGAGTAGACAAGAACTGCCAACAATAGAGTGAATAGACTAAAATAGTATACTACAGCCGCCATGCCAAAGAACTGATTGCAAGGTTGTGCAAAGTTTGAGGAGCACTTGTCTTGTAGACAGTTCAGTGTATTGGTGATTTTGTTTTCTCAAGAGGGTATTGAGCATTTATGAATACAATTGGCTGTCCTGGCTTGTTTGAAAGTCAGATGATGTTGAGCTTGGGCTTATTCCAGGCTGAAACCTTGTAGACCCCAATGGGTCTACAGCCTCTGTACTACTAAAGCTGGTATCACGGTCATCGTCATCAGCAGGATAAGCCTGTAGGACACACAGTAGTCAATGACCAGCCAACATTTTACTACTTTTCCCCCATAGATACACACTCAAACTACATACCATTTAGAAGTTGTAAACTACTTGTAAACACACCAACTATGACATGGAAAGATAGAGAAGATTTTAGTACGATTTTATAGGACATTTATCAAAATCTTTATCCACGTGCAGTTGCAAACCGTTGTCTGACTTTTTTATGGTGGTTTTGGAGCAGTGGCTTCTTCCTTGCTGAGTGACCTTTCAGGTTATGTCGATATAGGACTCGTTTTACTGTGGATATAGATACTTTGTACCTGTTTCCTCCAGCATCTACACAAGGACCTATGCTGTTGTTCCGGGATTGATTTGCACTATTTGCACCTAAGTAAGAAAGTGTCTCCTTTCTGAGCGGTATGACGGCTGCGTGGTCCCATGGTGTTTATACTTGCGCACTATTGTTTGTACAGATGAACGTGATACCTTCAGGTGTTAAGAAATTGCGCCCAAGGCTCAAATCCTTGTGTAGGTCTACAATTATTTTTCTGAGGTCTTGGCTGATTTCTTTTGATTTTCCCATGATGTCAAGCAAAGAGGAATTGATAGAAAGAGGAGGAAGGGAAGCGCTACTGAGGTACACTATAGTATATTTTGGTAGATAGAAGGTGCTCTTTGGTAAAAGGTGCGACGCGTTTCGGCTGCATGGCCTTCGTCAGGGAGTACAGGGAGTCCCTGACGAAGGCCATGCAGCCGAAAGGCGTCGGTTTTTAACAACTTTGTTTCTATTGAACAAGGCATTTTAATTTATTATATGAAGAGTGCCTTGGTCCTCCTTTCTTTTTTCAAAGAGGAATTGATTTTGAAGTAAGGCCTTGAAATACATCCACAGGTACACCTCCAATTGGCTCAAATTAGGTCAATTAGCCTATCAGAAGCTTCTAAAGACATTACATCATTTTCTGGAATGTTCCAAGCTGTTTAAATGCACAGTCAACTTAGTGTATGTAAACTTCTGACCCAATGGAATTGTGATACAGTGAAATAATCTGTCTGTAAACAATTGTTGGAAAAATTACTTGTGTCATGCACAAATTAGATGTCCTAACCGAATTGCCAAAACTATAGTTTGTTAACAAGAAATTTGTGGAGTGGTTGAAAAAGAGTTTTAATGACTCCAACGTAAGTTCAGGGAGCTCCCTCTTTGATGTCAAGGGGAAAATCTATAGAATGACATCACTGTTCAACGCTTGATGACACGTCAACCCCATCAGTTGAGACTTCAGTTCCGATTTGAAATCCTCTGGCTGAAAGGGCTGGCTACAAAGACAGGCATTTGAATACTCATCAAACCTCTACCTCCATCCTCTATGTCCTGAAATCACTATGAATTCTGGATATTGTGTTTTGTTTACAACCAGGCAATGTAGCTGGCCCGTTTCTACCGTATAAGATGCAGAAACGCTCGTATTTGAGTGTAGTGAGGAAGTTCTTCTTAAACAGTTCCATATAGCTTAGTAGACCCCCCCGCCCCCCCCCCCCGCAGATATGGGATAGACACTTCAGTTCAAACTTCCTTTTGATTTTGTTCAGTTATTTAATGCCACAATAGCAGTAAGATAAAAAAATATGTATATATATATATTCTTTTTGATACTTCAAGGGGTCTTACTATTCAAGGAGAAATGAGTAGCCCTCTGCCACCATCGCGTCAAACAGATGCTCTGGGACTATGAGACGCCCAGGGAGCAGTTGTTATTGGGGTTTATCCTCTCTAGGCTAGGGGGCAGCATTTTCACGTCCGGATGAAAAGCGTGCCCAAAGTAAACTGCCTGCTAGGCCCAGAAGCTAGGATATGCATATTATTAGAAGATTTGGATAGAAAACACTCTGAAGGTTCTACAACTGTTTGAATGATGTATGTGAGTATAACAGAACTTATTTGGCAGGCAAAACCCAGAGGACAAACCAACCAGGATTTTATTTTTTTGAGGTCACTCTCTTTTCAATGACTTTTCAATGGTAATCTAGAATTCTAAGGCAGTTGCTTGCAGTTCCTATCGCTTCCATGTATGTCTACAGTCTTTAGAAATTGGTTGATGTTTTTCCTTTGAGAAATGAAGAAGCAGCCCTGTTCAGAAGGAGGGTCAAGTGAAGTGTACTGTTGTGGTTGAGGCACGTGACCTGAAAGCTCGCTCCAATTAGTTTTTATCCGCTATTGAACGCAGTTTATCACATCTTAAATATGATCTATTTTTTATGTAAAAAAATTCCTGAAGTTGTATTAGGAAAGTTGTTTGAAATGTTTGGACAAAGGTTACAGGTAATTTATGAGATTTTTTGTAGTCATGTTGCGCGAGTTGGAACCGGCGTTTCTCTGGGTCAAACGCGCCAAATAAATTGACATTTTTGAGATATACCGACGGAATTAATCGAACAAAAGGACCATTTATGATGTTTATGGGACATATTGGAGTGCCAACAAACGAAGATCTTGAAAGGTAAGGCATGAATTATATCATTATTTCTGAGTTTTGTGTCGCGCCTGGCGTTTGTTTGAAGGGGTGCTATCCTCAGATAATAGTATGGTTTGCTTTCGCCGTAAAGCCTTTTTGAAATCTGATACAGTGGCTGGATTAACAAGTTAAGCTTTAAACCTATGTATAACACCTGTATCCTTCATCAATGTTTATGATGAGTATTTCTGTAATTTGATTTGGCTCTCTGCAATTTCACCAAATGTTATTTGAGACAATGCATTACTGAACATAACACGCCAATTTAAACTGAGGTTAAAGAGGGACTTTATTGAACAAAACAAACTTTTATTGTGTAACATGGAGTCCTGCTAGTACCACCAGATGAAGATCAAAGGTTAGTGATTATTTTAATCGCTATTTCTGACTTTTGTGAGCCCTTTCCTTGGCTGGAAAATGTCTGTATGTTTTCTTTGCTAGGCACTGTCCTAACTTAATCACATGGTGTGCTTTCGCCGTAAAGCCTTTTTGAAATCGGACACACAATTAACAAGAAGTGTCTTTAAAATGGTGTGTAATACTTGTATGTTTCAGGAATTTTAATTATGAGATTTCTGTTGTTTGAATTTGGCGCCCTGCAATTTCACTGGCTGTTGTCGACTTTCTAGCTTCCCACAAATCCCAGAGATTTGTAGGAATCCCAGTTACCTAAGGTACACATTTCTGCTTACGTTCTGTTTTTACACGTCTAGTGATTAACTCCATGTGGATCCAGCCTTGTACACTCCCATGGATTCTGCTTACGTTTTGTTGTTACATCTCTAATGGATAACTCTGTGTTGATTTTGCTCACTAATTCTGGGAGAACAGTATAGGTACTGGAAAATCCACATAGTACTGGAAATTCTACATCACTTGTTCAAATCCCAGTGTCAGCAAGGTGGAGAAATCAGCCATTCGGCCCTTCAGCAAGGCAGTTAACCCCCAACAACAACTGCTCCCTGGGTTCCGTGGATGTCTATTAAGGTAGCCTCCTGCACCTCTCTGATTCAGAGGGGTTGGGTTAAATGCTGAAGACACATTTTGGTTTAATGCATTCAGTTGTGCAACTGATTAGGTGCTCCCTTTTACCCTCTCTATTGCAGTGGAAGAGATGGACCAGGAAAGGCTCTTGCTTTTGTGGCGACTTTTCTATAGCCTGAAGTTAAAGAAGAACATAAAAGCCTTACACGCATGAGTATTCTGTAAATGCAACCTTTTTTATACACTAGTAGAGGTCCGTGGGAAACACACATAAATACATAGGACTCTGGACAAACCATGCGACACACCAAGCTTGAGCAGTAGCCGGGTCTTGCCAGTTGAATGTTGAAAGATTTGTTGTGTGTTTTGAAAACTGATTGATGAAAGGAATGTATAATTCGTTGTATACTTCATGCTCACATCAGAGTCAAATGTAAAAGGGCAGCCCAGTTGACCTAAGTGGCTGAACAACGTCAGCTCAGGCAAACCAGGTTGCGTAGTGCATGAAGGAGACCGTGATACAGAGGACCAGACAGAATGGGGCCAAGACAGTCAAGATAGTCCAAGAGTATCCGCATTTGCTGGATACTCCAGGCATGCTGGGTATTTTTTTACATAAACATAAGACTTGATTTTGATTCTGTTTTCTGTGATAAACCTGTCTGGCACCGGGGTTCCGCTAGCGGAACTCCTCCCACATTCCACTGAAAAGGCAGAGCGCGAAATTAAAAAAATATTTTTGAGAAATATTTAACTTTCACACATTAACAAGTCCAATACAGCAAATGAAAGATACACATCTTGTGAATCCAGTCAACATGTCCGATTTTTAAAATGTTTTACAGCGAAAACACCACATCGATTTATGTTAGCTCACCACCAAATACAAAAAAGGACAGACATTTTTCACAGCACAGGTAGCATGCACAAAGACAACCTAACTAACCAAGAACCAAACAAACTAACCAAGAAACAACTTCATCAGATGACAGTCTTATAACATGTTATACAATAAATCTATTTTTAGTTCAAAAAATGTGCATATTTGAGGTATAAATCAGTTTTACATTGCAGCTACCATCACAGCTACCGTCAGAAATAGCACCGAAGCAGCCAGAGTAATTAGACACCAACGTCAAATACCTAAATTCTCATCATAAAACATTTCTGAAAAATTGATGGTGTACAGCAAATTAAAGACAAACATCTTGTGAATCCAGACAATATTTCCAATTTTTTAAGTGTTTTACAGCGAAAACACAATATAGCATTATATTAGCTTACTACAATAGCCTACCACACTACCGCATTCATTCATCAAGGCACGTTAGCGATAGCAATAGGCACGTTAGCGATAGCGTATAAACCAGCAAAATATATTAATTTTCACTAACCTTCATAAACCTTCATCAGATGACAGTCCTATAACATCAGGTTATACATACACGTATGTTTTGTTCGAAAATGTGCATATTTAGAGCTGAAATCAGTGGTTATACATTGTGCTAACGTAGCATATTTTTCCAGAATGTGCGGATATTTTTATGACACTCAACTATTCTGACCAAATAACTATTCATAAACGTTACTAGAAAATACATGTTGTATAGGAAATGATAGATACACTAGTTCTTAACCTGTTTGGCGTGCAAGCCCGACGTCGGTACACTTATGACAACAGCCACTTCAAGTGCAGGGCGCGAAATTCAAAAGATATTTTTTTTAAATATTTAACTTTCACACATTAACAAGTCCAATACAGCACATGAAAGGTACACATCTCGTGAATCCAGCCAACATGTCCGATTTTTAAAATGTTTTACAGGAAAGACAAAATATGTAAATCTATTAGCTAACCACGTTAGCAAAAGACTCCACTTTTATTACTCCATCAGTAGCTATCACAAATTCGGCCAAATAAAGATATAAATAGCCACTAACCAAGAAACAACCTCATCAGATGACAGTCTGATAACATATTTATTGTATAGCATATGTTTTTTTCAAAAAATTTGCATATTTCAGGTATAAATCAAAGTTTACATTGCAGCTACATTCAGAAATTGCACCGAAAGCAGCCATAATATTTACAGACACCAACGTCAAATACCTAATTACTCATCATAAAACATTTCTGAAAAATACATAGTGTACAGCAAATGAAAGACAGGCATCTTGTGATGCCAGACAATATTTCCGATTTATTAAGGGTTTTACAGCGAAAACATAATGTAGCGTTATATTAGCTTAGCACAATAGCCAGAAAAACTTGGGCGCCGGCGACTACGACAGATATATGAAACAACATCATAAAATGGGTCTTACTTTTGCTGATCTTTCATCAGAATGTTGAACAAGGTGTCCTTTGTCCAGATGAGTTGTTGTTTGGATTCAGAATGGCAACTTTCTCTCTCCATTTAGCAAGCGCGCTAGCCGGGTTGCACGGATCTCTCCATGTAAACAAACGGAAGTGAACGGAACACGGCAAAACTCCCGGAAAAATTTCAAAAGTCTGATGAAACTATATTGAAAAAACATACTTTACGATGATATGGTGACATGTATCAAATAAAATCAAAGCCGGAAATAATAGTCGCCTATAACGTCAGCAAAGCAAAAGGCAACCCCACTGTCCAAATCGCGTTCTTCAGAGTACCGGAAATGGGGTACACATCATCCCAAGAGGATTTATTCCATCCCAGATCGAGATAATCACCTAATTTCTTCTCTCACAGCCTTCTTGACACCCAGAGGAAGGTGTATGACGTGCATGTATACTAATAGCTCTTGTGCCCATTTATAGGCAGGAAGAGGAAGAGAGCATCGATTTCAGACTTTGAACTTCCGGGTCAGGAAAAGTGCTGCAGAATGAGTTCTGTTTCACTCAGAGAAATAATTCAAACGGTTTTAGAAACTAGAGAGTGTTTTCCATCCAATAGTAATAATAATATGCATATTGTACGAGCAAGAATTGAGTACGAGGCCGTTTGAAATGGACACATTTTATCAGGCTACTCAATACTGCCCCTTGCAGCCATAAGAAGTTATTGCAATCGCCCTGTTAGAATTCTAAAAATAACTTCATTACGACATCCAGCTTAGTTATAGCGAGAGCGTGCCCAAAATCTGGGCGCAAACTACTATTTCACATGTTCGACAGATATCTGAAATAGCATCATAAAATGGGTCCTACTTTTGATGATTTTCCATCAGAATGTTGTACAAGGGGTCCTTTGTCCAGAACAATCGTTGTTTGGTTAGAATGTCCTCTTCTCCATTCAATTAGCACGGAAAGCTAGCAAAGTAGCGCGAAGCTCTCGTTTCTGAACAAAGACACACAACGCAACACGCCTAACGTCCCGAATAAATTTCAATAATCTAATAAAACTACATTGAAAAAACATACTTTACGATGATATTGTCACATTTATCAAATAAAATCAAAGCCGGAGATATTAGTCGTCTATAGCGACAGCTTTTCAGAAGGCTGGTGACACGTCATGCCAAGAGCTTTTATTCGACCCCAGATCAAGTTATACACTCCATTTCTTCTCTCACTGCCTGTCGACATCTAGTGGAAGACGTATGAAGTGCATGTATACTAAAAAATATCAAGGACATTTATAGGCAGGCCCTAGAACATAGCATCGATTTCAGATTTTCCACTTCCTGTCAGGAAGTTCGCTGCAAAATGAGTTCATTTTTACTCACAGATATAATTCAAACGGTTTTAGAAACTAGAGAGTGTTTTCTATCCAATAGTAATAATAATATGCATATTGTACGAGCAAGAATTGAGTACGAGGCCGTTTAAATTGGGCACGATTTTCCCCCAAAGTGAAAACAGCGCCCTCTGTCCTCAACAGGTTAACTACCCTGGCTGATGCGACCTACGTGACTCACAGCACAGGTAAAGCTGTGACCACGCTGTTTGTTAATGCAATATCCGCTAATTTGTGCGACAGGGTTTGATTTGTTATCTCAAATGATTTATTTTTTCCTTTGTGTTGAGACACAGAGAGCCAACCAGCAAAAGCACAGCCGCCTTCATTATCGACGCATTTTGCCGACAACATCAAAGAGCCATTCCAGACTGAAGTCAGGAGGACTAGTGATTAACTGCAAAGGAAAAGTAATTGTTTGCCTGTCTAAAACAAAACAATTTGAAGTCATATTGGGCAGAGTCTCACAAGCATTAGAAACAGCATTTGATGTGGATACGGTTGGAACCTCTGAGCTAGTGTGACGTCATCAATGTTTGTGGATATGTATGTGCCGTAAATGTTAAGTTGTCTATTGTTTTTGTCGATGTATGTTTTTGTTTGTTAAGGATAGGGGGTGCTGTTGTCACTATTTATGGAAATCGTGTAATTTTTGAAACGGCTTCCTACAAAATTCTTGATCGTAAAATATGCATATTATTATTATTATTGGATAGAAAACAGTCTATAGTTTCTATAGGCGTTGAAATTTTGTCTCTAAGTGGAACAGAACTCATTCTACAGCAATTTTCACACATTTTGGCCCCTGTTCTGGAGTCAGTTTTAAGGCCACTGTTATTCCTATGAGTATACGGACACTGCTTACGTCTTCCCCTGGATGCCTTTACGTGATGACGATTTGAATGGTATCGATTGCCCAATCACAGCCACTATAAATGAAAAAACCCTGTAGGTAGGAACTCTTTTCTTGGTGCGTCATGCGCGCGGAGGATACCGAACTACTGTTTTTCCAAGCATTAGTTTAGCCAGTTATATTTCTCCGGTCATATTTTTACTCGTTATAGGAGTTAAAAACATCATAAGGTAGTTAATTTAAAGCGTTTTATAGCAATTTATATCCGTTTAGTGCGATTTTGGGACATTTATTTCTGAGCCACTGTGAATCTCTGGGCACCGTTCCAGTTCATGCCGAACGCAATGTGCATTTCTGCATGGCAAGAGGACAGCTTTTGACCAAAAGACGATTAGACCCAAGAAAGGATTCTTTGACCAAGATTCTGATGGAAGAACAGCTCAAAGTAGGAACAATTTATTATGATAAATCGTGTTTCTGTAGAAAAATG